>NW_028270186.1:52240662-52392805 GCF_037043375.1 Chiloscyllium plagiosum | reverse complement strand
GAAGATACAAAGAGAAGATTTGACAGCTGGCAGGTTGCGAAATTTGTCTGCTTTGGTAAATCTGAAATGGGGGGTTTATCGGACCAGTATTGTAGAAGGGAAAGTAAAAGATAGGTCAGAGAAAGGAGTTGCAAATAGCTGTTAGGTAATTATTCCCTGTTAGACTTTTTAAAAAAAGTTGTTAATTTTTAACATTTAAATAGTGGCCCTTAGGATGGCTGTTGGCCTTCCGAATTTTTAGAGATGACAAAACGGTTTAAATCTTTTCTGTGTTGCAAGTTTAAATTAGCGCGGGTGGTGGTGGTGGTGGTGGGGGTGAGGGGGGCGGAGGGCGTGGGTTCCCCCGTGTTGTAACACATTACCTCGGATTTCTCTGCACAGATGCTACCAGACGTGCAAAGATTTTCCAGCACATTTCTGTCTTCGTTTCTAGTTTACGAAATCTGCAGTTCTCTTGGCTTCCTTATGTGTATCATTGACAGCCACGGTTGAGGTCCTGGAGGACAGGAAGACAACGAATGTTGTTACATTATTTGTAATGTAGCTGCAAAGAAAACCCAGGGAACTACAAACCAGTGAGTTTGATGTCAACGGTGGATACGTGTTTGTCGGAGATTCTGAGAGGCAGGATTTACATGCATTTGGAAAGGCAAGGACTAATTACGGATATTCAGCACAGCTTTATGTCTAGGAATCCATATCTCACAAAATTTTTGAAGAGGTGATCGAGAAGATAGATGAAGGTAAAGCAGCATACATTGTCTACATGGACCTTAGTGAGGCCCAACAAGGTTCCACATGGTAGTCTGGTTAATAAGGTTAGATCACAGGAGATCAGGGAGACCTATCCAATTAGATACAAAACTGGCTTGACTGTCGGAGACTGAGGGAGCTTGGAGAGTCTTGCTGTTCCAATTGGAGGCCTGAGTCCAGCGTTGTGCCGCAATGACCAGGCTGTTGCTCATTGTTTTTGTAAATGATTTGGATGAGAATATTGGAACCATGGATATTAATTTGGAAAAGAAATCCCCAAAATTGGAGTTATGGTGGACAGTGAAGAAGGCTGTCTTAGAAAATAAAGATATCTTGATCTACTTGGAAAGTGGGTTGACGATTGGCTGATGGAGCTTCATGCAGAAAAATGTGAGATATTGCACTTTGTTAGGCAAACGAGTGTAGGATTTATTTTAGTAAATGGTAGCGTGCTAGGGAGTGTTGCCAGATAAAGAGATCCAGGGACCAGGTATATATGTTCGTGAAAGTGACGTCGCATGTTGACAGGGCAGTGAATAAGGCATAAGGCAAGCTGACTTCCATCGGTCAGAGCATTGATTACAGGAGTTGGAGCATCATGTCGTGGTTCTACAAGAGAATAGTAAGGACACATTTGGAGTACTGAGTACAATTCTTGTCGCCCTGCTATAGGAAGGTTGTTATAAACTGGAACAGGGGCAAAAGTATTTAAAATGATGTGACGGAGACCGGAGGTTTTGAGATATAAGGCTGAGATTTTGTTCCTTTTGGGTTGGAGGCTGAGAGGTGACCTTTATTTCCTCATGACAGGCATGAATAGGATGAATAGACAAGATCTTTTCCCACTGGTGGTTATGTCCAGAACCAGAGAGGATAGTTTTAAGGTGAGAGGGAAGACATTTAAACAATATCAAAAGGACAGTTGTTTCTCATAGAGGGTGGTGTATATAGGTAGCGAGCTGTCAGAGGAAGTCGCATTGGGGAGTACAAATACAACATTTGAAAGACAATTGGATGTGTACATGAATAGGAAATATGTGGAGGGGATCTGTGCTAAAAGAAGAAAAATAGTAATAATTCAATTTAGGAAACCAGGTGAGCACGGACGAGTTAAACCGAAAGGTCTGTTTGCATATTATATGATTCTCAGAGTCGATGACGCTTTCACTCTTCCTTCATCACTAGTCCTTCATTGCACTCAATTCATTTCCAAGTCAAAACTCATCTGTAAATACTTTAAATGATCTAACTCTCCAAACTTTCTTAAATAGAGATTTGCTGGCATAGATGTGGTTCTGTCGACCACAGCAGCAGCAGCAGAAGCAGAATTATATTCAAGCACAATCTGTAACGTTTTCTCCTGAGATGATTCCTCGGTCTACCATTCCAACCATGTTGATCTATTGTTCAGTGATATTTTGGTGAACGTGCCAGTGTCCAAGTCATGTGTACCCCAACCTGATGACAACTCGTTATAGCTACCAAAATTGACTGCTTTCCAAACAGCAGAACTAACATCTAATAGAGAGGGTGCAATGATTCCAACATCAACAAAGCAATAATCCTGTCACATCCAGTCATAAATGGTGATGGACGGTTAAACAACTTCATGGAGAGGAAGGCTCCACTATTATCCCCGTCCTAAATAATGGAACAGCGTAATAGATAAGAATGTAGTTTTGGCACGATACTATACCAGAAGTGTTGAGTGGATGATTAACCTCACCCTCGCCATGATGTCCACAGAATCACAGATGCCCGTCTTCAATCAATTTGATTTTGCTGCACGTGACTTGAAGACACAGGTGAACAAAGTAGATAGGATAAAGACAATGGTCCCTGACACCATTCCTGCAAGAGGACTGAAGACGTGTGCTGCACAACAAGCCGTGTCCCTGGGGAAGCTGTTTCATTCCAGCTCCAAATCTGATATCTCCGTAGAAATGCGGCAAATTACTCAGCTATATCCAGTTCGCTAAGAGGGGAATAATTAAAATCTGACCCATTACCACCCCCTCAGTCCCATCACGATAGTTAAACTAGTAGAAGTTCTTTTCGCCAGATCTGTCAAACAGCACAGAAATATCCTGCTCAGTGTGGTCCCAGATAGCTACCCATGTGGAAATTGTACTGTGTTGTGGAAATGTCACTGGATTACTAATCCAGACCAGGCTAATGCTCTGGCAGTGGGTGGAAGTTAAAGACAATTAATAAAATATCGAGATCTAAAATCTGGTGTCAGTAACGATGACGCTGAAATCAATGACAATTGTAAACTCCAATTTGCTTCACCAATGTACTTTCAGGAAGTGAATAGTGGTCTGGTGAATTCCATGCATTCCTGGTCTGGCCTAAACGTGACTCTCGACACACACACGTGATAAACTTTTTAATAGTCTCTAAAACGTTAAAGCAAGACACTAAATTTTATCAAACTGCTCCGAGGTTTGGAAGGATAAAACTGACAGAACACCCAGCACCAGCCTCGGTATGAGAAAAGGGAACGGGAAACACAGTCTTGTTGACCCTGCAGAGGTCTCCTCCCTAACATCTGAGAACTTGTGACAGCTGTACTCCAGATGCCTCCCGATCGGTTTACTGTCGAGAAATCCTTATTTATATTCAGTGCCTTGTGTTCCACAGCTTATGTGGGAGAGAAATCCCCAGAGTCACCAGTCACTGATTGCAGACATTTATTCTCATCTCAATGCAGAGTGGTCTGCCTCGCCTAATACTGTGGCACCTTGTTTTAGATGTCCAAGCCAGGGGAATTATCAACCCTGCTTCCAATCAGTTTCACCCTGTCAGAGTTTTATATGTTTCACTGAGATCTCCATTCATTTTCCTAAATCCCATGGAATACAGGCCCAGTCGCCCCAAACGCTGCTCTCACAACAAGCCTGTCATCCCAGAGATCAGTCGGGTCATCCTTGACTGCTCTCCCTCAATGTCAGGTTTGTCCTTTATTAGGTTAGGAGAGTAAAACTATACACAATACTGCACAATGTTCAAGATGGGCTCTCACCAAGGCCCTGTACAGCTGCAGTAAGACATCCTTACTCCTGTAAGTCAAGCCCCTAGAAGTGAAGGTCAACGCACCATATATCTTCCGACCTGCTTTCTGCTCCTGCAATATTGCTTTCAGTGACTGGTGTGCAAGGAGATCCAGAACCTTTTCAATGTTACAGTTCCCCACTTGGGTCTGTGTACACTCGTCAGCGTGCCAATGCCATTCCCAGTATTGACTTCTGCCTTCAGAACTCACTGCCCTTCACTGACCTCGGAGGTCAAAGCAGGAAAATAAAAAGAACATAAATCCCTTTAAAGACCAACATGTTTCATCCAATCACTTTTCAAATGATAGGATGCTGTTCTATCAAAGGACACACCGTCAAATGTTCATCTGCCACGTATTTGCCCATTCACTCCACTTGTCTCAGTCACCTTGGAGCTTTTTTATATCCTCCTCACCCACTAACAATCCAACATCGTTTAATGCTGTCAGCAGAATGAGAAATATTGCATTTGATTCCCTCAACTAAATGCTTGACATGATTCTTCCACTTCTAAACTGTTCACTGCTTCGTGTCAATTCTCCTCATCTAAAACGATGTTCATATTTTTGTCCCAATCCTGTAATATTTGAGTTTGCTCACTAGGCCATAGTTTTTTTTATCAACATCTTTCAGGAAATCTAAATGCATTGCATCCATTTTTTCTCTGTATGTATTGACCAGTCAATTTCTCAAATATGATTCCTATTTCATGTTTACCCATTACATAAGAACGTACAAACTAGGAGCAGGAGTAGGCCACCTGGCCCTTCAAGCCTCTGCCACCATTCAATAAGATAATGGCTGATCATTTCATGGCCCCAGCTCCACTTACCCGCCCAATCATAATCCTTAATTCCTTTACTGCTCAAAAAAAATTATCTGAGTTCAAATATATTCATTGACAAATCCTCAACTATTTTACTGGGCGAAGAATTCCACAGATTCACAATCGTCTTGGTCAAGAAGTTCCTTCTCAATTCAGTCCTAAATCTGCTCTATCTAATGTTGAGGCGTTGCCCTGTTGTCCTAGTTACACGTGCTTCTGGAAACTTCCTTTATATTTCTATCTTATCTACTCCCTTCGCAAATACGTTTCTATTCTTTCCTCCCTCATTCTTTCAAATTCCAATCAATGTATAATTCCAATCTATTCAGTCTCTCCTCATAACCACCCCCCTCACCTCTGGAACCAACCTAGCGAGCCTCCTCTGCATCCATTGTAGTGCCAGTTTTTCCTTTCTCAAGTAGGGAGACCAAAACTACACGTACTACAGGTATTTTCTCCCACCACCCTGTACAGCTGCAACATAATCTCCTTGCTTTTACACTCAATCCCTTTCGCAATGAAGGACAAAATTCAATTTGCCTTGTTAATTTCCTGTTGCCCCAGCAGACCAACTTCTGTAATTCATGCACAAAGACACCCAGGTCCCTCTGCACAAGAGAATTCTGCTTTTTTTTTTTAAACAATTCAAGTAAGAGTCCTCTTTACTATTTTTCCTACCAAAATGGACGATTTCACATTTATTATAATTGAACTCCATCTGCCAGACCTTGGCCCACTAACTTCAACTATTTATGCCCCTTTTTAAAGTTTAACAGTCCTCTGCACACTTTACGCTGCCACTCATTTTAGTATCATCTGTAATCTTTGAGACACTAAACGTGGCCCCCTACTCCAAATCACTTATGCAAGCTGTGAATAATTGCAGTCCCAGCACCGATCCCTCAGGCACTCCACTAGTCACTGATCAGCAACCAGAAAAACAATCATATATTCCCAGTTGTTGCTTCATGTTAGTTAACCAATCCCCTATCTATGCTAATACATTACCCTGAATGCTACAACTTACACAGCAGCCTTTTTGGCGTCACTGTATCGAATGTCTTTTGGAAATCTCAGTACACCACATCTACTGGGTGTCTGCAGTTGTAATATCTTCATAGAATTCCAGTAGGTTAGTTACACGTGGCCTGCCTTTCATGAACCAACACTGTGTCTGCCCAACAGGACAATTTCTATCAAGATGCATCGCCATTTATTCCTTGATTACAGATTGAAATATTTTCCCCTACAGCTGTTATGCTAACCGGTCTACAGATCCCCACTTTTTGTCTACCTCCCTTTTTAAACAGTGGTGTCTGATCTCCTGTTTTCCAATTTGCTGCAATTGCATCAGAGTTCAGTGAATTCAGAAAAATGTCCACAAGTGCAATTGCTATTTCTCTCATCACCTCTGTTAGTACCTTGGGATACATTCCATCAGGGCCAGGAGACTTATCTACCTTTGGCTCCATTAGCTTGCCCAACACTATCTCTGTCTTGGGAATGCATGTTTCCAGGTACTCACTTACCTTCCTCTCTTTGACAATTGCTGGTATGTTATTAGTGTCCTTCATTGTGTTGACCGACTAAATAACTCTTCAACTCCTCATCCATTTCCTCATATCCCTTTTACTGGGTACCCCTTCTCTAAACGACCATTGCTTACCTTAGCCATTCATTTCGTTTTGTATATTTATAGAATAGTTTGCTACCCTCAGAATAGTTTATATTCTGAGATAGTTTACTCTCATAACCGATCTGATGGGTCTTGATAACTTTTTTGTGCTTTATTTTGACATTTAAAGTTTTCCCAATTTTCTACTTTCCCACTGGTCTTTGCCATTATTTATGCCATTTATTTTAATTTGATAGCCTCCCTTATTTCCTGAGACATTCCCGGCAGATTACCCTTTTCCTACAGTCCTTCCATTTCACTATTATATGTTCTTGCTGAGAATGTTGGAAAGATTGCTTTGAAAGCCTTCCACTGTTCATTAACGGTTCCACATAAAGTCTTCACTTCTAGCCATCTTTACCCAACTCCTCTCTCATCCTATTGTCATCTGCTTTGGTTAAACACAGGACCTTGATATAGGATTTTACCTTCTCACCTTCTATCTGTATTCTAAATTCAACCATACTTTCAATCCAATAATTTCTCCCAAAACATTTTTTTTACTAATTTCATTTTTTTTTTCTGACGAGAGATAGTCTCCCTAGTCTTGCTGGGAAGATTTAATTTGTTTCATTCGTTTCCTTCTGTGAAGACAGAACTGAAGTAGTTGCTTAATAGCTCTGCCATTTCCCTGCTCTCATTCTCTTTCTTCTGGATTGAGAGTGTAACGAAGCTGCACTTGTTTTCTCTTATCTTTTCCATTGACAGTTCACCTTATAATTCATATTACTGTTGCCTTCAGAATCACAGCAATTCATATCCACACCATATAGTCACAGGAGCATAGACTCTGCACCATCAGAAATACAGCACAATCTACATTAGTCCCACTCTCCTACACTAGGCCCATAGCCGGGAATGTTATGACACTTTCAGAGCTCGCCTAAGTAGGTTTTTAGCAGTTATGAAGTTACCACGATAACCCCCCTCTCAGGAAGTACATTCCAGACTCCAACACGTTCTGGGTGACAAGCAATTAGCAAATCCTCTCGACATCTCAAATCCTTCGCTTTAAAAGTGTGCTTTCTTGTTCTTGGCCCACTGATGAAAAGGAACAGCTGTTGTCTATCCACATGCTCCTCATAATCTTATCCTTCTGAATCACATTCCGCTCAGAATTCTCTGCTCCAATGTAAATAATCCGATCTTACCCAGCCTCTCTCTATAGCTGATATGCTCCATCCCAGAGAACATCCTGGTGAATCTCCTCTGCATCCCCTCCAGTACTATCACATCCTTCCTGTAATTTGGCTCCCAGAACACCACACAGTATTACATTTTGGCCGAACCAAAGTCCTGTATTAGTATTGTAATCTATGTCTCGATGTGTAAAGGTTATATTTACTATTCCAAACGCCTTGTTAACTCCACTATTACCCTGTCAAGTCCCAATCAGGGATGTGTGGAGAAGCACGGTCAGAGCTTCCTAGTGTGCTGCCATTCATTGAGTACTCCCCTGTCTGGTTCATTCTTCCAAATTGCATCACCTTATATTTATCTGGGTTACATTCCATCTGCCATTAATCTGCTTATCTGGCCATTCCATCTGTATTATTCTGTAACATAAGATCTACCCCCTCACTGCCAACCACCCGTGCAATCTTTGTGACAAATGCAGACTCACGTACCACACTTCCCCACGCCCTCTACTTTTATATCTACATTATTTATAAGTATCACAAATAATGAGGGTCACAACATTGACCCATATTCTATACCACTGGACACTGATGTCGATTCACACACTTTCCAGAATCACCCTCTTTGTCCTGCCATAAAGACATTGTGAATGTCACTTACCAAGTTACCCTTGATACCATGAGATTTTACTCTCTTTATCAGTATCCCATGTGGGGTTTTGTCAAATGCCTTGCTGAAAAAAAAAATATGATCAACCTTCTCCAAAAAAAATCAATAAAGTTTGTTCAGCATGACTCCCCTCTGATGACTATCCCTCTCTAAATGAAGATCCATTTTCTCCCACCCTATTTTCCCCAATAGTTTCACTGACACTGATCTGATACTCACTGATCTATAGTTCCCTTGTCTACCTGCACCAACTGTTCCTGTAAAAGGTGTTCTGCGTTCCTCTGGCCCCTGCCCTGTGACCAGGATTTACTTAAACATTCGGGTCAGGGCCTTGCTCCGACATAAGTTTGTGATGCAACACAGCCAGACCTGTGGACTTGTCCAATTTTATACCAGCCAAAACTATCAATCCTTGCTCGTATTTCATTTCAATCTGCCCACGGGTTTCCCAGTCGATCTTCTTGAGCTATGCCTCCTCCTTCTCCTGCGTAAAACAGAAGTGAATCTCTTATGTCACAATCTATCAATGTTCTCCAGCTTCGCACACTGATTATCCTCTTGGTTTCTAATGGGCTCTAATTATTCCCTGGTTATTAGTTCCTACTTGAAGTCCTTGTGGAATACTTTAGGGTGCTCACTAATCCTGCTGGCACTTTTCAATACCCCTATGTTCTTCCTTCCCCTCTGTGTGAATTTTGTAAAGCTTCATTTCGATCACCTCTCGGTCTCTGAAAATCTACAGAATACAGGCGGAGTTCCCTCATCGGACAATCTTGCCATCCGAGGGGTTAATCTAGAGAATGTACATTCAGTATATGTGATCAGTATGTTGTACTTAGATCAGAAAATCAAAACTGTACACAATACTCCAGGTACAGTCTCACCAACACGATGTGTCACTGGTGCAGAACTTCACTTCTACTCGGAGCGAATTACTACAGAAGCTGGGATCTGTACTGAACCAATGCTAGAAATCACAGCGAGTTAGACATCATCTGTGGAACGAGAGAGCACAGAGCCCTTCATTGCCTATAACCTGATTCCCTTCAAACAAAGGGAAACTTAACTTTACCTTCCTCCATTTGCATATGTTCTTACCAATACATAATGCATTATTGTTTTAGGTCTAACTTACCGTATGAATTCTTTTAAAATCCTCCTGATATCCAACTATACCATATCCACTGGTTCTCCATTGTTTATATCAACAAGAGACATCTTCAAGCAAACATTTTGTAAATGTTGCCTTCCCTTTCAGAAATCTAGCATCATTCTCTAGACGTTTGCTATAACTTTCCAAGTGTCCAGTATCACAATCTTTACAATAAATGCAAACAGATTGCCCACTGTGTACATTAGATTAACTGGTCTGTAGTTCACCTTTCTCCCTCTTCTTCCCTTTGTAAATCCTTGGAATGCATTTATAACCTTCCACCTGAATACGGAAAAATACAATTATTCCCGATGCAATTATTATGTCCATTTCAGCTATCTCCGAAACTCTGATATGAAGTACTTTTGGTCTGTTAGACTTATAAATACAGTTATGTTTTCAAATGCTACCTGTTCACTGATATGAATGATTTTAGTCTTCAGTTACACAAGTCCCATTGTCACTTGGTATTTCTGGGAGATTTTCTGGCCCTTCCTCCGTGAAGACAGTCATAAAGTAACTGGTTAGTTTCCCCCTGTCATTGTTTCAGTTCTTCACAATAAATTATCCTGTCCACAGTCTTCCACATTTGACCTTGCTTTTATTTTCCTTCAAATATTCATGGCATTTTTTCATCAGTCTTTTTGCTTCTGGTTAGTTTGTACTCCTGTTCTCTTTATACTTTACTTATCAGTTTATCAGTCTTCTTTTGTTGCTTCCAAAATTTCAATGAATCCACAATATATGAACCTTTTCTAAAGCACTTTCTTAGATCTAATGTAATTTTTAACTTCTTTTCTTCACCATCGTTGAGTCACCTTTGACTTTTGCGATTTATGCCTTGGAGGGATATATGTATATTACAGACCTTACAGTAAATAACATATATTGCCTGTCTTTCGTTAAATCAGTTTAATGTATTTTCCAAATTCTCTAAATCCAACTTTATTTTCGTAACTTAATGTCTTGCACAACTCAGATATAGACCCATAATATATAAAAAAAACTGCTTGTATTCAGACGTCATGTAAAATTCAATATATTAAAATCACTATTCCCCAAAAATCCTCGATTTGCTCTTCTGATCACACAACAGCAATTCCAAAATTGCCTGATCAACAGCTCCGTGCTCAACATACTACTGAAGCCACCCGTCTCATACACGCTCATGAAATCCATTTTCCCAACATTAACATTCACTTGGGTAAACACTGGTTAGATTTAACTTGAAGCTGCCCATTGTTACTGCAGTACCCACAAACCCTGTATGTCTTATTTCCTGTTTTATAACATACCCAACAATTGTATTGCAGCTTTCAATTTGATACATAACTCTCATGAATCTTTGCTTCTCCTTGCTGTTTCGACGATTCACCTCAACAGACTCTGTGGAATCTGAGTGACGTGAGCTTTGGCGAGGTTAATGGCAGATTCAGACGAGATGTTTGGCGAGGCATATCTCAACATGGATATTATCTCACCACATCTTACCTGTTCTTCTCAAGCGGCATTGTGAGATTTTCTCCAGATCTCCCGTTATGCTGGTGCAATAGAGAAGGACAATGATCTTCAAGCAATGCCGTATATTCGCCAGAGAGTGGAGACTGCTCTAACCTGGGTGAGAACCTTACAGCAGGCTGGTAAAGTGCTGCGGCTGCGTCTCACTGAGATCACATCCGAAGTAGTGCACACAGATTTAAACTCCTCACTGTGGAAAGGATGTTGTAATGAACTTAAAGTTTGTTCCCTCAACGGACTTCTGCAACAAAGGTGTTAATCATCGAACCAGTGTGGAAGCAGGACGTTTGACTCATCGACAACACACTGACTCTCCGAAGACCATCTCATCCAATCCCCACCACCTACCCCACCTAGTCTTTATAACCTGGCGTTTTCCACGACTGATGTGCATAGACTCCACATCCCGGACATTATGGGTAATTTAGCTTGTCCAATCCACCTAACCTGCTCATCTAGGGACTGTGGGAGGAAACTGGGGACTGAAATTGAACTAGGATCGCTGGTGCAGTGAGGCAGCAGTGCTAACCACTGAGCTACCCAGTGTGGGCAACAAAACGTGCCTCCATAGTTCAGCCCTTGAAAAGTGACATTTGAGCAGGGAGATTCCATAGGTCCCCAAAACTCTCATTGAGCGACAGGAGGAGGACATTGAGATATTGAACGGCTTGGTCAGGAACAGGAGCAGGACCTGAAAGTCCATTGAGACTATAATGTAGGAACACCAGGAGGATATTCAGCCCAGCGAGTGTGCAAAGCAGGAACAGAGTGAGTCCAATCAGCCACTCATGCCTCTTACACAGCAATTGGAGCAGATCTTTTACAGCCTTGTGCCTGTTACACAGGAATTATGAAAGGGAACATAATCGTTATAGAAAGGGAAGGACTTCAAATAATCAGCTTCACTCGGAAATGAAAAAATGGTGAGAACATTATTAGAATTGAAGACAAATTGTTACGATGCGTTATGAAGGAATTAATAACAGGAGATTTCCAAAGTCAAGCCACAATTCAGCATATTCAACATAGAATACGTTGTCTGACCGCACGTATTACTTCATATACATCGATAACACCTGAAGGTATCTCCAGGCAGTGACTTGAAATAAATTCGGCAATTTGCATATTAACCAATCAAACTTGCACCTCCATTCTAACTGATTAAGTATTTAAGGAAACAAACTGCCATTCTTACCTGGTCTGGCCTACAAGTGACTCCAGACTCACAGCAATGTGGTTGACTGCTAACTGCCCTCTGGGCAATTAGGGATGGGTAATAGATGCTTGTCTAGCCTGGGACACATTCATCCTGCGAATGAATTAAGAAAAAACCCTCAATTCCTGCTTTGTATACCTGACATATGCTTCCCGTTTATTCGTGACCAGAGCCTCAATTTCTACAATGCTCCAGCATTCCTTACACGCACAGCATTACCCTTCATCCTAATAGTGCCATAATCTCTCAGTATTCCTGACATCTCATTTCTGAAGCCTTCCCCCTTCCCAAATGACCCCCTTTTCCGAGAATATCTGTCCCAATCGAAAATGGAAAATTATTGGTTAAATCATCAAAATGGTTTTTCAACAATTTAGAACGTTAAGTTTTAGACGTGGTTCATCCTTTTCCATCTCTATTCTAAAACTAATAGAATTATGATGACTTGCCATAAAGTGCTCCGCCACTGATACCTCAACCACCCGCTCCCCACTGTCTTATGTCACAAGGGTAAGGTGAAGGTTAGCTCCTTCTCTGTGATGTAGAGCATTGGTCAAGCTGCTGCAGCTTTGTAACTAGGACTAGGTGTCAGCAGGGTCTTCGACTCATTGGGTTGATTCTAACAATAATTTGTCTCAGTGACATTTTCATTGAGTGTGATAGAGGGATGTTCTGCACGAGGCTGAGCTAGTTTCCTGGTGCTATTTTATCTAACTCAACTAATTATCTACCCACCTCACCCCACGGCATCCCTCTCATTCAATGCCAGCCCGAGTCTCCCACCTATCATGGCTGTACGTACTCAGCATCGCCCGTATATCCCTGGATATTCTGCGACTCTGGCACTGGTGCCATCTTTAAAAGGCCAATGGGCACACGATTGAGCATTCTCTGTTTGGAGCTACCCTGCACAGGTTACCCCGAGCATGGCAAATATGTGTCAATTACACCACGGTTTGTCGACAGGGACACAGAGGTCCTGGTGGAAGGACTAGTACAGACAAGGACCATTCTCTTCCCAGAGGGGGCCACACCACCAGACCCACCGAGCATGGTCTGAGCTCAGTGCAGTATCTGTGGTTCTGAAGGAATGTCCAGTAATACAGGACAAGCATCAATAACCTTCCCCTCTCTGACAGCATAAAGCTCACCTTATACTGCCTGCTCCCTCACACTCACTGTATATCTGCTATAGCACCAAACCCCGATCAACGCTCATGATCCACACTCTCACTGCTGCATGTAGCACTATCCCTCTCTCTTTCCCTCTACTATACCTCTCTCACTAATAGCACTGCATGGATACAACACTGTTGACTGACTCCCTCTGGATACACCACCATCTCCCACCTGCACACCTCACCTCCCCACCTGCTCCAGCACTTTCAGCATGGTCACCCAATCCCACCCTCACTCCATCCTTCCCCGGCTCCTATTCCAGGAGAAACAGCTTGGAATAGGACAGCCGTGTGGTGGAGTGTCCGATATCCATCTATCCCCCCAACACTCCGTACCTGTGTGTCTGTATTTCCCTCTGTGACTATCTATACGTGGGTACAGGTCTGACAGTCTCTGTGGTGTTTAAAAGGACACAATCTCTCCCTCAGCTGACCTCCCCAACCTACTGCAGTGACAATGGCAGACGGTGATAACCTTCGAGTATTCAATCTGGGAGGGAGAGAGGGCAGCAGCTCACAGCACCATCCAAACTTACAGCACCATCAACACACACACACACACACACACACACACACACACACACACACACACACACACACACACACACACACACACACACACACACACACACACACACACACACACACAATGCTGGTAGGTGGAGGTTTGTAAATATACTTCGGCCTTTCAGAATGAAAATGCTCACCTCTGAGTGAACCATTTTATCAGGAGATTAGATTAATTGATTTCTCGTTCTGTAACTTGCAATGCTTAAAAGTTACGTGAGAAAGTATTGAGAAGTCCTGAAAAAGGCCCAGTAGTGGTGGTAATGACGCAGGAACAACATCGCTTAGTATCAGACGAAACTGCTCTGTGCTTCCAAAGATGTTATTTGAAAAATCAAACGGTCATGCAATTTGACAGATTCACGACAAAGGATTTATTATCTTCTCAGAGTTAAAAACTGTGCCACCGATGCAGTGGTGTGGGTAGTCCAGCGGAGGGAGGTATTCTATGAATCTAATCACAAAACTCGAAGGTGAGCACTGCTGCTTCACAGCACCAGGCACCCGGGCTCGTGTCCACTCTCAGGCGACTGTCTGTGTGGAGTTTCACATTCTCACCGTGTCTGCGTGGGTTTCCGCGGGGTGCTCTGGTTTCCACCCACAGTCCAACGTTGTGGATGTTAGGTGAATTGGACATGCTGAATTGTCCACAGTGCCGAGGGATGTGTAGGTTAGGGGCATTGTTCATGGGTAAGCATAGCATAGCATTTGAACGGGTCTGGGTGGGTTACTCTTCGAAGGGTCAGTGTGGACCTGTTGGGTAGAAGGGCCTGTTCCACACTGTAGCGATTCCATGAAATCCATGAACAACAGGGACAGACGGAGAGAGAGGAGGAGGAGGAAGATTTTGATTCCAAGTTCAATATATTTATTTCAAAATCAACATTGCACAGAGATGCAGACAGAGGTACACACAAACTGAGATACAGACACTAACACACATAACACATGCTCACAGAGATACGCACGTAGATATTGACATTTCCACACAAACATAACCCCATATGCAGGCACACACGATCTTTAATATACAGACATATACATTTTTTAATGAATAAGCTATCATTGGTTCGTCGGAGAAGGCAGGAGAATGGGGTTCAGAAATATTTTAGCCATGTCAAATATCATGGCAGAAAAGATGGGCTGAATGGCCTTATTCTGTTCCAGTGTTCATTGCTTATATGATCTTTCCTGGAATTGTTTTTCCACGAGGTCAGTGGAAACTGAATTTGGTAAGTATTTGGTTTAGGAGAGTTAATGGGAATGTGGACAGGTTTGAGGGGCTGAGTGGTCGATATCTGTTTATAACTGTCGACTCCTTACATATCAAAAGAGTGGTGATTGGTTTGAGGGGGACACATTTTGAGAATAAGGACCTTTCCATTTCAGACTCAGATAGGGATGCTCCCTTCTCTTTAGGATTGTGTAATCTGTGGTGTTCTCATCCCTAGGGAGCAGTGAAGACTTGATTACAGAAAACACTCAAGGTTGAGTTCCATAGAACTTTGATGACCTGGAGACTCCATGTTTATTGGGAACAGACATGAAAATGATGTTTAGTTACAATCACATCAACAATGCACATTCCGAATGGTGCAGCAGGCTCAAGTGTCTGAATGGCCAGATGCTGCTCCTAACCATGTGTTGTTCTCTCAATCACTCTGTAATGTTACAGAGGTAAAGACAGATCCCATTCAGCCAGTCAGCATTGTTATAATGAGACAGGGGGAGACCGTTCTGCCCTCTAAGGATTTACACATGAATAGATTGAAGTCATTCAGCTCACTAATTACATTACACAGTGTAGGATTAGGCCATCCAACCTTTCTAGACTGCTACCCAAAAACAGGGGAAACCCAGTTAACTATCAGAGAATAACCATTCGGGATGGTCAGGTTGTAAAGTTGTAACTGTGTGGAGTTCTTCGGGGATCAGTGTGAGATTATCAACTATTTAGAATCTATGCCAATGACTTGGATGAGAGGACTGATTGACTTGGAGCTCAGTTAGCTCATTCACCAAGAGAGTCATTCAATTGGACATGGAGACTCTGCAATGGGATACAGACAGGGGAGGTTAGTGATCAAAACCTTGGCAGAAAACAGTTTAATGGGGGTTAAGAGAAGTCAGTGTTGTTTTGAACAGAGAAAATAACAGTAATCTACTTAATTGGAGAGAAAATTGCAGAACTCATTGGTACAGAAGGATTAGTTCATTCCGGTACATGAGCCACATAAACCTCATCAGCAGATTCAGCAATAATTAGAAAAGGGTATCGAATCTTGCTGTTTTATGTAAAGTCTATTGGGTATAATCATTAGGATGTATTACTGCATTTGAACATGAAAATGCTGAGACTACATCTGATGTATTGTGTCTATTAATGAACTCCTAAACTGAAAAAAAGCAATGGTTTTAGAAGCTATTCACTGATGCTTCACTTTACTCTTTACAAGAACGAAGGCCTGATGGAATCATAGTTTCATACAGCACGGAAACGGACCCTTCAGTCCAGCTTATCTGCACCAACCAGATATTACAATCTGATGTAGTACTCTTTGCCAGCATTAGACCCATAATCCTCGAAATGGTTCTTATTCACATACACATCCATTGCCTCTTAAATGTTGTAATTGTGCCAGCCTCCATCACTTTCGTTGCCATCTCATTCCGTACACACACTACCCTCTGTGTAAAAACGTTACCCCTTCAGGTATCTTTTTAATCTTGCCCCCTCACTTTAAATCTATGCCCGCTGGTTTGGACTCCTCCGACCTTGGAAAAAACCATATTCATGCCCCTCATGGCCTCTACAAGGTCAGGGCACTTCAGGCCTGAGAATACGCGATGTTCACATTGAACCATAAAGGGCGCTGAGGAGAGTGGACTGGGCATAGCTGAGGAATGAGAGAATAAAACTAAGGATTTAATTTAAAAAAAAAACAATATATTCATTTTAGCACAGTACTTTGAAGACATGAATTTATTGTACAGTAATCATGAAACCACATATAAAAATATTTTCAAATGATAAATTACAAATCATTCCTAAATGGAGCAGGTAATAGAGATGGAGTATGCAATCAGGGGAATGTTTAACCAGACCTTACACGGTTCACGTTGGTGTTCAGGTAACATTATTATATATTTCAGCTCAGAGAAGAAGAAAATGTGACTTGTCTGAACAGCCACAGCCATTGCTCCATCACTTTACTTGTTCATCTCGACAATAACATATAGAATATAGAACATGGAACAATACAGCGCATAACAGGCCCTTCGTCCCTCAATGTTGTTCCGACCTGTGAACTATTCTCAGCTCATCCCCCTACACTATCCCAAAATCACCCATGTGCTTATCTAAGGATTGTTTAGTTCTCCCTAATGTGGCTGAGTCGACTACATTAGCAGGTAGGGCATTCCACGCCCTTAACACTCTCTGCATAAAGAACCTGTCTCTGACATCTGTCTTAAATCTATCACCCCTAAAATTGTAATTATGCACCCTCGTACAAGCTGACATCATAATCCTAGGAAAAAGACTTTCACAGTCTCCCCTATCTAATCCTCTGATCATATTGTATGCCTCTATCAAACTCCCTCTTAGCCTATCCACATAAGACCTTCCCTCCAGACCAGGCAACATCCTGATAAATCTCCTCTGCACCTTTTCCAATGATTCCACATCCTTCCTGTAATATGGGGACCAGACCTATACACAATATTCCAAGTGTGGTGGCACCAGCGTTTTGTATTGTTGCAACATGACTTTACGGCTCCGGAACTCAATAGTTAAACAAATGAAATCTAACACACCATATTCCTCTTTAAGAGAGAGCAGAAAATCCATCAGTCATCTTTCCCACTCATGGAGGGTTCCTTTTGAGGATTCATTGGAATCTCCCCACTGCCAGTAGAGATGGGAATTCAGCCAAGTCCAGCTATTCCAGGAGGAAACCCCATTGCCATCAGCATCTGTGAGGCAGAATTACAACTGCGACAATCTCAATTTTCCTTTTGCCATGAAATTATCTATTATCTGGACAAAACTCTTCCAAACTAATATTCTGCAGAGTTTGTTTCTTTTTTCTGTTTGCTTTCAGACGTATATGTGTGTCTCTGATTTATAGGAAAATAAATAATGATACACAGATTGTCAATGTCCAAACTATATGTCATTTATCTTTCCATCGTTTTTTGATTAACTTTGCTTTTGTTTTAGATTAATTGTTTTTGCAAATGTAAGAAACATGTCTGACATGTTCCTAACACTGTACCTGACCCAGTCTGAGACTTATATCATTTGCCATATAACACACTTGGTTACACTGATAATTTGTCATGACCGATGGAGGAGTGGGACTAGAAAAAGATACAACGACTCTCCAACCTCGGTCGGAACAGGGATGAGGAGAAATTCTCTAAGGACCGTTTGAGTTGGAATTCTCTTCCCCACAGGTCTGTGGTACCTGTGTGTTTGCATTTATTCAAAATTGTGTTCGATGCGCAATTTAGCATGGTCAATCCACTGAAAGTCTATAGACTCTGGGAGGATCTGGCGCACCTGGAGGAAACACTTGCAGACAGGGGGAGAATGTGAAAACTCAATACAAATAGTCTTGAGTGTGGAAGCAAACCGGGCCCCTGGTACTGTGAGACAGTCGTGCTAACCACTGAGACACCATGCCACTCCCACTCCCACTCTACTCCCCACAATGAATCACTGTGCTAGGGAATACTGGGGAAAATGTAAATCTGTAATATAAACAAAAAACAGTGGCAAAACACTGCAGATGAGCCAGTATCTGGAAAGAGAAACAGAGTTAAAATATTAAGCCTGATATTACCCTATTTGGGAAAAACTCATATTCGACTCAATACTTTTAATCTGTTTCTCTCTGCTCAGAACCTGTTAAGGTTTCCCAGTACTTTCAACTTACTTAGTCTTTTGGACTGTGGATATTTGTCTGATCTGAAAGGAAACAGTGAAGCTGCCATTTCTGTTGGCTCTCGAGTATTTGTTGGTGGCTTCTGAATGAAACATTTAAATATGTGAGAATGACTATTGTTACGCATTATGAAAATGCTGAACTCTGTGGCACTGACATCACACAATCAATCATCTGTAAGTAACTAAGTGAATTAAACATTCCAATTGTTATCAATGTCTTGTCATGCTCCTGATGTCACTGGCATCATACTCATCCAGCAAGGTCATACCTTTCCGAAACTTCAGATGAGAGTGTGTAAACATAATATATCTTGTTTTTTCTTTTAAACAGGACATATTCATCCAGGGTTTTGGAAGGCACTAGCACGGGCAGAGTTTATTTGTCGTCACCAGTAGCTCTGGAAAAGTCGCCAGAGAGCTGCCTACTTGAATATCTTCAATACAAGTAATGCAAATCCACACAGAGCTGTTGTAGGGATATTCTAAGATTTTTAACAAATACTTGTGAAGGAAGAGCAAATTAGTTCCTCGTCAATATGACATGCAACTTGGAAGATACCTTGCAGAGACTGCTTTTCCCATTGTTCCCATTACCACAGCAGAATGTTCTCTAATTCCCATTAATCACAGTTTTGCTCAAGGTCCTTGAGTCCACCCTCAGTCAAGTCCTGCTTCGATTGAAAGGGAAGTCACTCTGATCTCCCCTCAAATTACATGGGAAGATCAGTTGAAAGAATAAAGAGCAAAAGACACAAACACTGTTTGTTAGAACAAGGTCCTCACAATATTCAAAAGACAATTGATACATGGTCTTACGATTCTGACAGAAGGTGTTTGTCCTGTTGGTGATGAGGTTGTTTGGTTAAACATTGTGACAGAAGGACAGGAAGAAGCTCCAGTCCGTACCATTAGTGAACACAACTATCCTGTTCACCGTGCGTCAGACAGTGGCAAACATCCTATTGTCTGTTTTTATTGACATTGATCATTACAAACTCATCATTCACTGATGACCAGTAGTAGCACATAAATCAGCAGATTCCAGTATCTAGTGTGAGAGCAAAAAGGGAAATGGAGGGTCAGGGCAAGTGGTGTGACATACAGTGCAAGAAGTGTAAAGGGAGATTGTCAGTGGAAGGGTATGTAGTATCAGAATGGGCAATGCAAGGAAATTAGAAGGGTAAGGAACGAGTAGGAAGGGAGAATGATGTGTGCCAGAAGGCGCATCAGTAGCAGGAAAAGCACAGAGTTGGAAAAGTGAGATTGATGGACAATCAAACATCACTGTTCAGGAAAATTGGCATCTGGTTTCGTTTGAAAATTAAGAAAAGATTTCTCATACTTTTTTATTAACACTTGATTCTTGTTCATATTGTACATTCAGTCTGCATTTCTGTATCTCCATCAAATGCAGACATTTTCTTTGTCCGCAATGCATTATTGCAACATGATGTCACTTTTTAAAACAATATTTAGAATGATGGGTCCTTGTTCTTTTAATTTGCTTCCAATCCAACGTAGAAATGAGAATGTGAATTGATCTTCTATAGTGTGTTTTTAATGAAGAAATTAATTTTATCTTTATCCTCATCCCTCCAGCTCTTTCAAACAAACTTAATGAACGAGCCTGTGTCCATCCTGCAGATGAAAAGAAAAATCTTCAGCTCTGACTATTGCAGCAAATTTATTACAGAATAAGCTGCAGGCCCACATCAAATTTAACTGTCGCAGTGCACAGTGCCAAAACCTATTCCAAAATTAATGATATACAAGTCTTATGAATAATACATGCAGAGGGGTGGAGTGTAAAAGCAGAATTCAGCTTCATGTCCAAAATATTATTTCTGACTTCCTCATAAAAAGACCTCAACTGCATCACGCTGTAAATTCACCAAAATATGAAAAACAAGAGACTGGAATTCCCAATTCTTCCTCTGCAACAGATCTGTAGACCAGGTAGAAAATTAAGGTTTGTATCTGATATTCATAAATAGAACATAGAACATTACAGCGCAGTACAGGCCCTTCGGCACTCGATGTTGCGCTACCCTGTCATACTAATCTGAAGCCCATCCCATCTACACTATTCCATGTACGTCTATATGCCTGTCCAATGACGGCTTAAATGCACTTAAATTGGCGAATCTATCACGGTTGCAGGCAAAGCATTCCATACCCCTACTACTCTCTGAGTAAAGAAACTACCTCTGACATCTGTCTTATACCTATCTCCCCTTACTTTAAAGTTGTGTCCCC
The DNA here is from genome assembly GCF_037043375.1 of Chiloscyllium plagiosum. NCBI lineage: Eukaryota > Metazoa > Chordata > Chondrichthyes > Orectolobiformes > Hemiscylliidae > Chiloscyllium > Chiloscyllium plagiosum. The sequence goes on along the minus strand of NW_028270186.1, from coordinate 52,371,847 downwards.
TCATGTTTGCCGCCCCATACTTGGACAAAGGCTCTCTCTGTCCACCCTATCTTACCCTCTGATTATCTTGTATGTCTCTAGTAAGTCACCTCTCAATCTTCTTCTCTCGAACGAGAACAGCCTCAAGGCCCTCAGCCTTTCCTTGTAAGACATTCCTTCCATACCAGGCAACATCCTAGTAAATCTCCTCTGCACCCTTTCCAAAGCTTCTACATCCTTCTTATAATGTGGTGACCGGAACTGTACACAATACTCCAAGTATGGGCGTACCAGAGCTTTGTACAGCTGCAGCATAACCTCCTGGTTCCAGAGCTCAATCCCTCTATAAATAAAGGCCAAAACATTGTATGCCTTCTTAATAACCCTGTCAATCTGGGTGGCAACTTTCAGGGATCTGTGTACATGGACATCCAGATCTCCCTGCTCATCTGCACTCCCAAGAATCTTACCATTAGCCCAGTACTTCGCATTCCGATTACTCCGTCCAAAGTGTATCACCTCACACTTGTCCACATTAAACTCCATTTGCCACCTGTCAGCCTAGCTCTGCATCCTATCTCTCTGCAAACTATTACATCCTTCATCACTATCCACAACTCACCGACCTTAGTGTCGTCCACAAATTTACGAACGCACCTTTCTAAGCCCTCATCCAGGTCATTTATTAAAATGACAAACAGCAGTGACCCAACACCGACCCTTGCGATACGCCGCTAGTAACTGGACACCAAGATGAACATGTTCCATCAATGACAACCCTCTGTTTTCTTTCAGAAAGCCAATTACTGATCCAAACTGCTATGTTTTTCATAATCCAATTCCTCTGCATTTTGTACAATAGCCTACTGTGGGAATCCTTATCGAATGCCTTGCTGAAATCCATTTCCACCATATCAATCAGTTTACTCTCATCTACCTGTTTGGTCGCTTTGTCAAAAAGTCAGTAAGATTCGTTAGCCATGACCTACCCTTTACAAAACCGTGCTGACTGTCCCTGACCAGTTTATTCTTTTCTGGATGGTTATAAATCCTATCTCTTATAACTTTTTCCAACACTTTACCAACAACTGAAGTGAGACTCACTGGTCTGTAATTACCAGGGTTGTCTCAAATACCCTTTTTGAACAAGGGAACCACATTTGCTATCCTCCAGTCCTCAGGCACTATTCCTGTAGACAATGATGATTTCTAGATCAATGCCACAGGCTCGGCAATCTCTTCCCTTGCTGCCCAGAGGGTCCTAGGATAGACCCAATCTGGCCCAGCGGACGTGTCTATTTTCACACTCTGCAGTATTTCTAATACCTCTTCCTTGTGAACCTCAATCTGTTCTAGTCTAGATGCAAGTAATTCTGTATCTTCCTAGCCAACATTTTCATTTTCTATCGTGAACATTGTCGAAAAATATTTATTTAGTGCTTCCCCTATCTCCCCTGAATCCACACACAACTTCCCACTATTACCCTTGATTGGTCCTAATTTAACTCTCGTCATTCTTTTATTCCTGACATACCTATGGAAAGCTTTAGGGTTAACCCTGATCCTATCCGCCAACAAATTCTCATCTCTCCTCCTGGCTTTTCTGAGCTCTCTTTTTAGGTCTTTCCTGATTTCCTTGTAACCCTCAAGCGCCCTGAGTTTTCACATTTTGTTCTAACATAAGCCTTCTTCTTCTTCTTGACCAGGGATTCTACTTCCTTAGAAAACCACAGCTCACGCGTTCTATATCTTGCCCCCTGCCTGACAGGTACATACTTATCTAGGACACACAGGAGCTTTTCCTTGAATAAGCTCCACATTTTTAATGTGTTCATCCCCAGCAGTTTCCTTCCCCATTCTATGCTTCCTAAATCTTTCCTAATTGCATCGTAATTTCCCTTCCCCCAGCTGTAACTCTTGCTCGGTGGACTACACCTATCCCTTTCCATCACTAAAGTAAACCTGACAGAATTGTGATCGCTGACTCCAGAGTGCTCACTTGCTTCCAAATCTAACACCTGGCCAAGCTCATTACCCAGTACTAAATCTAAAGTGGCTTTGTCCCTTGTTGGCCTGTCTACATGCTGTGTCAGGAAGCCCTCCTGCACACACTGGACAAAAACTGACCCATCTATAGTTCTCGTAGAGTAGTGATCCCAGTCAATATTTTGATAGTTGAAGTCCCCCATGACAACTACCCTGCCTCTCTCACTCCTATCGAGAATCATCTTTGCTATGCTTTCCTCTCCATCTCTGGGACTATTTGGAGGCCTATAGAAAACTCCCAGCATGGTGACTACTCCTTTCCTGTTTCTCACTTCAGCCCATACTACCTCAGTTAACGAGTCCCCAATAATTCTTTCTACAACTGTAATATTTTCCCTGATCAACAATGCCACACCTCCCCCTCTTTTACCATCTTCTCTGTTCTTACGGAAACATCTGAATCCCGGAACCTGCAACAGCCATTCCCCTCCCTGCTCTATCCATGTCTCCGTAATGGCCACAACATCGAAGTCCCAGGTATCAACCCACGCTGCAGTTCACCCACTTTATTTAGGATGCTCCTCGCGTTGAAGTACACGCACTTCAAACCAGGTTCTCGCTTGCCAGTGTCAGATGCTTGATTTTGGAACTCCCTACTCTCATCCTCTTCTGTACCTGTACTACAATTTTGGTTCCCACCCCCGTGCTGTATTAATTTAAATCCACCTTAATAGCTTTAGTGAATTTCCCACTCAGGATATTTGTACACCTCTGGTTTAGATGAAGACCATCCTGCTTGTAGAGGTCCCACCTACCCCAGAAAGAACTTTATTATCAAAAATACCGAAACCCTCCCTCCTGCACTATCCCTGTAGCCACGTGTTCAACTCCTTTCTCTCCCTTTTCCTCACCTCACTAGCACGTGGCACGTGCAGCAAATCAAAGAAAACAACTCTGTTTGTCCTAGCTCTAAGTTTCCATACTAGCTCCCTGAATTTCTGCCTCAAGTCCCCATCCTATGTCGTTGGTGCCAATGTTGACGACGACTTGGGGCTGCTCTCCCTCCCCCCGAAGGAACCAAAAAACATGATCAGAGACATCACGGACCCTGGCACCCAGGAGGCAACATACCAACCGTGAGTCTCTCACCCCATAGAACCTCCTATCTGTCCCCCTAACAATCGAGTCCCCAATGACTACTGCTCTGCTCCTCTTCCTCCTTCCCTTCTGAGCAGCAGGTGCCCCATTGCTTTCCCCTGGTAAGTCATCCCCCCCGCCAACAGTATCCAAAACGGTATACGTATTGTTGAGGGCAATGGCCACAGGGGATCCCTGCACTGGCAGCCGGTTCCCTTTCTGTCCCCTAACTGTCACCCATCTGTCTTTTTCTTTTATCTGGGGAGTGACTACCTCTCTGTAAGTCCTGCCAATAACTCCCTCAGGCTCCCGAATGATCGGAAATTCATCCAACACCAGCTCCAGTTCCCTAACGCGGTTTTCGCGTTAGGTGCATTCCCACAGATGTAATCAGCAGGGACATTAGTGGTGGCCCTTACTTCCCACATTCTGCAAGAGGAGCATTCCGCTGCCCTAAACTCCATTGCCACTATTGTAACTCCCGAAGTGACTACTTAAAAAAAGGATTAGGAAATAAACTAGTTATCGAGTAGTGTCTCTGGTAATGCAACCATGCAAATATAAACTGTTCTACTTACCCTTCCCAGAAGTCCCTTGCTCGCTTCTCCCTCGCTGGCCTGAAGGTAACAAGTTTAAATGTACTTACTGGCCATCCCAACCATCACCTTGCACCAACATCACCTCCTCCCGGCTCCCCCCTCTCGCTGCTCCGAAATGTTGATGATATTGATGTGGGAGATGGGGGGTGGGGTGGGGGGAGGGTGTTGGAGAATGATAAACAATGTTGTGGATGACACAACGACAGGCCGGGTGGGTCACGGTGAGGAGGAACGTGTTAGGTTGCAGGAGGGTACAAACTGATTGTTCAGATGGCCAGATCAATGACCGATAAAAATTAGCACTGAAAGATATGAGATGCTGCACTTTGGAAGAAGTAACAAGACAAAAGAGAACTCAAACCATGAAGATAGTCTAGTCTTCCTTTTGGAGCAGAGAAGGGTGAGGGGTGAACCTGACAGAGGTGTATAAGAGCATGAGAGGTATGGGCAGAGTGAACAGACAGCAGCTGTTCCTCTTAATCAAAGGGTCAAAAACAAGGGACACATGTTTGAAGCGAAAGAGAAGACATTGAGAGAGGATTTGGGGAATCCGTTTTGAACCCAGAGGATGATTTGTGTCTAGAATGCATTGCCTGGGAGGGTGGTTCAGGAAGGTAACCTCACAAACTTTATAAAACACTAGCATCAGCACTGGATGGTCCAGACTCGATTGGCCTTGTCTTTATACATGATTCCATGTGGTGGCAGCCATGAAAGCTCTGATTTGGAAGCACCAACCAACGGTACTTGTTGGTTTGTTCTGGCGAACTGTGCTCAATAAGTGGCGAGATTACAAATCAACATCATCCCATGGAATATCAGCACTTACGCAACCTAGGACAGCCCAGCCATCTGTTAAAATATCCAGGATAAATCACATGCTCAGTGCAAGCATCGTCCCTCAAAAGAAATAACATAATTCCAACTGTTTGGCACCATTATTTTAAGGATACCAATAACATAGACACAGATTTCTCTTCATTACTATATAGACTTGTCTCTGTAAGGTTGCTATTTCTCAGAAAAATAATAAACTGCATCCTATATGTTTGCTTTGACAATGAGTCCGTTTTCCTGTTTGCCTGCGAGCTGTTCATCACAGCATGAGGGCTTGTGTAACACTCCACCCACCACCAGTAATATTTACTCCCAGCGAACCCAGCACATGAGATGCACAGCTGGCACTCCCTCCCACCAACCACTTGGACGGACCAACATCAACTGGACTGGAACGTCACAAGGGCAATGAATGCTGGTATAGCTCCTTTAAAATTCCAAATGAATTGAAACGACAATTGGATTTTCTATAATTATTGAAAAATGCAGAGTCTGTTTTTGTTCATCTGATGAGTTTGTCACTGTCTTTATCGTTGCGTTATCTATGTCCATGAAACCATTTTGTACATAAAAGAGCAAAAAACCCTCAGGTCACAGATAGAGTCATAGAGTCATAGAGATGTACAGCATGGAAACAGACCCTTCGGTCCAACCAGTCCATGCCGACCAGATATCCCAACCCATTCTAGTCCCACCTGCCAGCACACGGCCCATATCTCTCCAAATCCTTCCTATTCATATATCCATTCAAATGCTTCTTAAATGTTGCAATTGTACCAGCCTCCACTACATCCTTTGGCAGCTCATTCCATACACGCACCATCCTCTGCGTGAAAAAGTTGCCCCTGACGTCTCTTTTATATCTTTCCCCTCTCACCCTAAACATTTACCCTCTAGTTCTGGACTCCCCGACCCCAGGGGAAAAGACTTTGTGTATTTATCCTATCCATGCCCCTCATAATTTTATAAACCTCTAGAAGGTCACCCCTCCGCCTCCGATTCTCCAGGGAAAACAGCCCCAGCCTGTTCAGCCTCTCCCTGTAGCTCAAATCCTCCAACCCTGGCAACCTCCTTGTAAATCTTTTCTGAAGCCTTTAAAGTTTCACAACATCCTTCCGGTAGGAAGGAAACCCGAATTACACGCAATATTCCAACAGTGACCTAACCAATGTCCTGTACAGCCGCAACATGACCTCCCAACTCTCGTACTCAATACTCTGACCAATAAAGGAAAGCATATCAAACGCCTTCTTCACTATCCTATCTACCTACGACTCCACTTTGAAGGAGCTATGAACCTGCACTCCAAGGTATCTTTGTTCAACAACACTCCCTAGTACCTTACCATTATGTGTATAAGAAGACAATGCAGCATTTAAGCAAAAACGGCCAGGGCATAGTAGGCTATAGATCTTCAGGTGACTGGGAATAATGTACGTTGGTGTTTTATGGCTGGCGTAGATGTATTGGCCTGAAGGACCTGTTTATATGCTGTATGACTATTACTTTAATTGTTGTCTCACTATTTCTATAGATTGTGAGCATCAAGTGGTGAAGAATGCAATCTCCAAGGTCACACAGCACACCAACCTGAAGTTTTATCATTCTGCCTTCACTATCAAATAGTTCAGAACCCCATTTCTCTCTTTGTAACATACCTGTTAGTGTTCCTGCACCACAAGAATTCCTGGTGTTTATCACCATATTCTGAATAGAAATTACACATCGGCAACAGAATGCTGGCCTTGCTAATGAAACTCACCTCACAACAAGAACTGAAAGGAATGAGCAAACTTAGTTATCCATTCGACCCAATGTGATTTCTAAAGCAGATTCAAAGCAGGCTTTCACTTTGCCCTATGCTCCTGACCTTTCTCCAATACCATGAAACTTCCCTGAGTGCTTTTGAGTGCTGTTTAAAAGTCACATATGGAAACCTGCACCCAATAATCTGAAAGGAAATGTCTCTATGTTCATGAGAATCATCTCATAATTTTTTTCAGTACCTAAAGTCAACAGAAATGCAGAGACTAACATCAGGGGTAAGTCACCAATACAGCTCAGTCATGCGATAAGATCGTAGATGATCGAATTGTGACATCAATCACACATTCCTCCTATGCCTTTACAATGTTAGTGTTTCATTGTTAGTCAAGAATCTGCCTGCTTCTGCCTTAGGAATATTCAATGTTTTATCCTCCATTACTATCTGGGAAGAGAGTTCAAAAATACACGACACTTTGAGAGGATTAAAACATACAACATCTTCTTAAGTGAGATAACCTTCAGTTTCATAGTCCATTCATTCCTGGTAATCTCTCACACAAGCTGAAATATGGTTTCAGAATTCAACATGGAAAGACGACTTGGAATATCCTGGTGTCACCAAGATCACATGTTGTTCGCCTAAACTCCAGCAGATCCACAGTCAGTCAGTTCAAGATTTCCACCTGAAATAAACGTCCAACACAGGAGTCAGTTGAGTGAATCTTCTTTGGACTGATTTGCGTGTCGTGTGACCATTATTCTCGCGATGTGATCTCGCCACTACTCTGTAGAAAATCTTCCCTAATTCTAAATGTATTCTATTTCAGAAAATGTCTACATTTATCTTACCTCCCTCAAATCTTTAGGCACACATAAAGTTTTTATTTTGTAACCCATGTGCCCGGTTCTTCTGCGCCTCAAGCCAAATCTGTCCATTGAAATAATACACTGCCTTTCGATTCAACCCACCAACATCGTTGAGCGCACAGAACATACATCCTACAATGCTCCATACAACAATATTTTCTGTTCACTTGACGCACCTTAATCTCTTTATAAACTCAAGTCCTCTTTATATGATGCTTTTCTAACAGTTTCAAAAGTCTGCATTCTTCCATTGCACACACAGAATATTTGGCCAAAGAAAGATATTGTGGCCATATTCCAATGGAATTGACAATGTAATATTTTTAATTAATGTCTAAACTATGAACTTGTGACAATCTAAAGTGCTTTGCAGTCCCATCACTCAGTTCCCAAAACTCAAAGTAGGGACAGACGGTGTAGAATCTGTGTGGTTAGAATTGGGGAACGGCAAAGGTGAAAAACCATAGTTGGAGTTATGTACAAGTCCACAAACCGTAGTTAGGAGCTGGGTCGGACGTCACATCAGGAGGTAAAAAAGATGTGTCGGAAAGGCAAAGTTACAGTGATTGGGAGGATTTCAATATGCAGCTGGACTGGGAAAATCAGGTTGGCAGTGGTTTGCAAGGAAAGGAATTTGTGGAATATCTACGAGATGGGTTTTGGAACAGTTTATGGTGCAGGCAACGAGTGAACGGGCAATATTGGATTTAGTGTTGTGCAATGAGGCAGACTTGATGAGGGAGCTTAAGGTAAAGAAACCTTTATGAGGCAGTGATCATAATATCATTGAAACTATTCTTCAATTTGAGAGGGTGAAGATAGAATCAGAGTTAACAATATTACTGCTGAATAAAGCAACTACAAAGGCATGAGGGAGGATCTGGGTTAAATTGACTGGGAGAGCAGGTTAGCAGGAAAGGCAGTGGAACAGTAATGGCGAAAGTTTCTGGGAGTAATTCAGGAGACACAGCAGAGACTCATCCCAAGCTAAAAGAAGCATGGTATAGAGAGGATGAGGCAACAACGACTGACAGGGAACAGAGTTAGCGTAAAAACAAAAGAGAAATCAGATAACATGGCAAATGGCACTGGGAAACCAGAAGCTTAAAAATGCCAATATAGGGCAACAAAATAAGAAATAGGAGGAAGAAGATTAAATATGAGAGTAAGCTGGCCAGTAATATAAAAGACTGTAAGAGATTCTTTAGATACGTAAAGGGCAAAAGAGAGGCAGAAATGCTCATTGTTCGTGGAATACGACGCTGGAGATATAGTAATGGGGAACAAATAATGGCTGAGAAACTGAACAATTATTTCACGTCACAGTTCACAGTGAATGACACGAATAGTATCCCCAGAAATTCAAGATTGCGAGGGGACAGAGCTTATTAGGAGAAGTTGCTCGAAAAACTAAATGGGTAAATAAACTGGACCAGCTGGACAATATTCCAGAGTTCCAAGGGAGATAGCTGAAGAAATAATGGAGACATTTGTGGTGATATTTCATGAATTTCTAGAATTAGGGAGAGGCTCAGAAGACTAGAAAGTTGCTAAAGTGGCAGCCTCTTTAAAAAGGGAATAAGGCAAAAGGCAGAAAGTTACAGCCCGATTAGCACAACCTCAGTCATGTGTAAGATCCTGGAATCCAATGTGAACTTTGTGAGGAGGGAGAGAGGCATGGACTATTTTATAAATGGGGAGAAAATTCAGAAGTTTGAAGAGCAAAGAGTGTTGAGAGTTCTAGTGCAGGATTGTCTCAAGGTAAACTTGCAGGTTGAGTCAATAGTTAGGAAGGTGTTGCATCTGCCGCACAGTTTGCTTAAATTCTTCCATTCAGCAAAAGAACTGAGTCAACTCTTACAAACAATAATATTTGTTTATTGAGCACACTCAATGTTAGTACAATAAAGTTTAATATAAAGTCATGAAAAATACTGTAAACTGTATTATGTTTTAACTTAACTTTGGCTGATTGTGTACCACCACACTAGAACTTGGCCGGGCTCCACGTGGTGATGCCTTCTTATTCTTCCGGTGGTCTTGGAGTTGTCTTCTTTCTCAGTGGTTATTCTCTAGTTGCCCCACTCGGTGGGGTTTTGAGATGATTCTTATCCTTCCAAGTCTTCAAGCTCTTGGGAAGATCTTCCAATGGAATGATCAAGTTCATTTACCCAGATAAATCAGACTCAACCAGGGGTTGGCATTATTGATGGCCCAAGGGTGACATTCCATTGTACCATTCAAGTCCAATTTCAAGTGGGTATTGCAGGGTCTGTAGCTGTCAGGTTTCTTTGCAAACCATCTGTGGAGAGCTTCAGCCTGTCTGGATTCTGCAGAATATGGATTAGCAGAGATTTTACTCAGGGCTGGGATCCATTTCCCAGCATGCTTTAAGCATTGTTTATTTTTAGAACTCCTTGGTAAGTTTATTAATGTCCATCATGTGTTCATTGTTTCCGGTGGCCTATCCGGTTAGAAAGACAAATACAGTGATGGCATTTATTTTAAGATGACTTGAATATTAAAGCAGGGAAGGATTTATGAGGTTTTACAAGGCTCTGATCAGACCTCATTTGGAGCATTTTGCAATAGCATAATTTAAGATATATCTAGACAAATACATGAATGGGCAGGTAGCAAAGGGATACAGACCCTCAGAAAATATGTTCAGAAAATATGTGACAGATTTAGACAGGATCGGTGCAGGCTTGGAGGGCTAAAGGGCCTGCTCCTGTGCTGGAATTTTCGTTGTTCTTCGTTCTTTATTTTTCATTCTAAAAATTGCAAGTTTTCAACTTATTGTATGTTACAATTTAATAACATAAACCATTTATTTATTTGACAGTGCATGTTAAATTGTTGTTATTTCTAAATTAGAATCATAGAGATGTACAGCATGAAAACAGACCCTTTGGTCCAACTCGGCCGGATATTGCAACTTAAACTAATCTCACCTGCCAGGACCGGGCCATATCCCCAACCCCTTCCTATTTATATACCCATCCAGATGCCTTTTAAATATTGCAATTGTACCAACCTCCACCATTTGCTCTGGCAGCTCATTCCATACACGTACCACCCTCTGTGTGTAGAAATTGTCCCTTCGGTCTCTTTTATATCTTTCCTCTTTCACCCTAAACCTCTGCCCTCTAGTTCTGGACTCCCCCACATCAGGGAGAACACCTTGTCTATTTATCGTAACCATGCCTCCCATGATTTTATAAACCTCCCATGATTTTATAAACCTCAGCCTCCAACACTCCAGGGAAAACTGCCCTAGCCTATTCAGGCTCTCCTTACAGCTCAAATGCTCCAACGCTGGCAACCTCCTTGTAAATCTTTTCTGAACCTTTTCAAGTTTCACAACTTCCTTTCGATAGGAAGGAGAGCAGAGTTGTATGCAATATTCCAAAAGAGCCCTCACCAACTTCCTGTACAGCCACAACATGACCTTCCAACTCCTGTACTCAATACTCTGACCAATAAAGGAAAGCATACGAACGTCTTCTTCACTATCTTATCTATCTATGACTCTACTTTCAATGAACCTGTACTCCAAGGTCTCTTTGGTCAGCAACACGCCCTAGGACAACACCATTAGGAGTATAACTCCTGCTAAGATTTGCTTTCCCAAAATGCAACATCTCACATTAATGTAAATTAAACTCCATCTGCCACTCCTAAGCCCGTTGGCCCATCTGATCCTGTTGAAATCCGAGGTAATCTTCTTTGCTATTCTCTACACCTCCAATTTTGGTGTTGTCTGCAAACTTACTAATTATACCTCTTATGCTCACATTATATAAATGACGAAAAGTATTGGACTCAGCACCGATATTTGTGGCACTCTACTGGTCACAGGCCTCCAGTCTGTAAAACAATCCTCCACCACCACCCTCTGCCTTCTACCTTTGAGCCATTTCTGGATCCAAATGGCTACTTCCATGAGACCTAACCTTGCTAATCAGTCTCCCATGGGGAACTTTGTCGAACGACTTACTGAAGTTCAAATAAATCACATCCACCACTCTGCTCTCATCAATGATCATTGTTACTTTTGCAAAAAAATCAAAGAAAGTTGTGAGACATGACTTTTCACTCACAAAGCCACGCTGACTATCCCTACTCAGTCCTTGCCTTTCGAAATACATGTACACCCTGTCCCTCAGGATTCCCTCCAACAACTTGCCCACCACTACTGTCAGGCTCACTGGTCTATAGTTCCCTGGCTTGTCCTTACCAACTTTCTTAGACATTGGCACCACATTCGCCAACCTCCAGTCTTCTGGCACCTCACCTATGACTATCAATTATACAAATATCTCAGTAACAGGCCCAGCAATCCGTTCCCTGGCTTCCCACAGAGTTCTCTGTACACCTGATTATGTTCCGGGGATTTATCCACTTTAATACGTTTCAAGACATCCAGCACATCCTCTTCTGTAATATGAACATTTTTGTAGATGTCACCATTTACTTCTCTACATTCTATATCTTCCATGTCCTTTCCAACGTAAACATCGATGCAAAATACTCATTTCGTATCGCCCCCAACTCCTGCATTCCACACAAAGGCCCCCAAACTGATCTTTGAGGGTCGCTATTCTTTCTCTATTTACCCTTGGATTTTCCTTAATTCTATTTGCCAATGTTATCTCATGTTCTCTTTTTGCCCTCCTGATTTCCCTCTTAAGTATACTCATATTATACTCAACGTATTCAAGAAGAACAGATACTCAAAAAATACAGTGCGCAGATTCCTCAAGAACAAACCACGACAAGCAGACCAAACACAGCCAGAAACCCTAACCACCTTACCATACACCAAAGATGTTTCAGAAATGACAGCCAGACTACTAAGACCCCTCGGAATCCTAGTAACACACAAACCCACCAACAACTCTCAAACAAAAACTAACAAACTTAAAAGACCCAGTACAACCCATGGACAAAACCAACATCATCTATAAAATTTCATGCAAGGATTGCCACAAGTACTACATAGGACAAACAGGAAGAAAGTTAGCCACCAGGATACACGAACACCAGCTAGCCTCAAAAAGACACGACCCTCTCTCCCTCGTAGCCCGACACACGAATGAAAACAAAACCACCATTTCGACCCGGACAACACTTTTATCCTGTTACGGGCTAAGCAAAAACATGCCAGAGAATTCCTAGAGGCGTGGCACTCCAACCACAATGCCATAAACAACCACATAGATCTAGATGCCATCTATCAACCACTCTGAAAATGAACAGGAAATGACATCATCACAAACCCCTGGAACCCCATCCAGGTCAAACATATAAATAGAAAGCAGGAGACAACAGCTTCGCTTCACTTGGAGGTCGCCACTGATGATGTTACCTAGCCAGGTAATGAAACGTCTGGATATCAAACCTACAGCTCAGCGAACAAACCTACACCCCAAACCTCAACCTGAGCTACAAACCTTCACAAACCTTGCATATACTCATATTGCCTTTTGTACTCTTCTAAGGGGTCACTCGATCTACCTTGTCTGTATCTGATATATGGTCCCTTCTTTTTCTTAACCAGACCCTCAATTTCTTTAGCCATCCTGCATTCCCTATATCTACCAACCTTTCCTTTTACCGTAACAGGAATATACTGTCTCTGGACTCTCCTTATCTAATTTCTGAATGTTTCCCACTTTCCAGCCGCCCTTTTATCTGCGAACATCTGCCTCCAGTCAGCTTTTGAAAGTTCTTGCCTAATATCATCAAAATTAGCCTTACTCCAATTTAGAACTTCAACTTTTAGATCTGGCCCATCAGTTTCCATCACTATTTTAAAACGAAGAGAATTGTTGACAAATAGCTGAAGCTCACACACTTCAGTGAGAATTAAATCGATTGATTATATGTAAATGTGTCAGAATGATAATTCTATCGATTGTTCAATCGTTTGCTCACTCTGAATATGCAATCAGTCAGAGGTTAACCACTTTGTAAATGATGTAGCGACAATGTATGGATTTGACAACTGGCATTCAATATGTAATTGTGATCACCAGAATGATCAGACATTCCCTTTTTGTTATAAAACAAAACGCGCACTCTTTACTTTTGTATCATAAAATGGTGTTTACATTTTCGTTCCTTCAACATAGAACCAACTTAATAGTTTTCAGGGATGATGCAATTATTGCTCAGTTGAATAATTGTAGTTCTTATCTCATCATTGCACAATTCACAAACATGGCTAACTCCTGATTATTGTTCAGGTCAGTAAACCCACCACGTTGCAATCAGGCACGTGCTACTGGACCTCACAGCTGCCTGTGACACTGAGTGAGATACTGGCCTGCTCCAGAATCTGACCAGAAAGATTCCAACCTGGATCAGGATAATCAGGTGGTCGGCGTGGAGGCGGAGACGCATGAAACGTCGATTCTCCTGCTCCTTGGATGCTGCCTAACCTGCTGCGCTTTTCCAGCAACACATTTTTCAGCTCTGATCTCTAGCAGCTGCAGTCCTCACTTTCTCCTCAGGACAATCATTCAAACATTCCTTCAAAGTAAATCATTTGGATTCCACCTTGGGCAGGAGGAAACTGGCCAACAGGCTATCAATCATCATTCCTGATGAAGGGATTTTGCCCGAAACGCTGACTTTGCTGCACCTCGGATGCTGCCTGACTTGCCGTGCTCTTCCAGCACCGCTCTAATCTAGACCCTGGTTTCCAGCATCTGCCGTCCTTGTTTTACCTATCAATGTTCTCAGTGCAGTTACAAATACTGTCTATATTAGATATCAATGTTTGATCAGGAACCAGGTCTTACAAATTCATCTTCAGTTACAGCATGACCCAGAGAGCATTGTATGGACATGGAGTGTCAGAATCACATGGTATTGCTTACGGTGTTGATATCTGGCATGTTCCCCATACTTCCTACATCTGCTCCCTGGTCCAGACGCTGTGTGAAAATGTTCACAATTGACAGCTTTCTGCAGCATCTTGTGTCTCACAGTGAATCCTCTGAAATTATATCCAATAAATGTACCTTCACATTCACCAGTATCAAAATAAAATTGTACATGTCTGTGGATGGTCAGATATTAATACATTGGTCACCAAACAGAATGTATCTGAAGAAAACAGGAGATAATGACAAACAAAAATCAGTTTAATAACTAAACTTAGTGGATTTTGTCTGGTCGAGGTAACCACACATATTGTGCTGGCACTCAGCTGATTGTAACCATGCACACCATAACTGGAAGTCTTGGCCTCACGCCCTTCCAGCTTCCTGACCTCACACACCTCACTCCCTCACACATTCACCAACTGATGAGAATCCACCAGCTGAGAGAAACTTGGAACATGGAACAGTACAGCACATTAAAAGCCCTTCAGCCTTCAATACTTTGCCGACCTTTTATCCTACTCTAAGATCAGACTAACCTACATAACCTTCAATGCACTGGCTTCCATGTGCCTATTCAAGAGTCTTATTAATTATCCCTAATGTATCTGACACTACTTCTATCACTGGCGGTGCATTCCAACCCCACCATATTCTGTGTAAAGCAGCTACCTCTGACATCATCCCTAAACCTTCCTCCAATCACCTTAAAATTACGGTCCTTGCAGATAGCCATTTCTGCCATGGGAAAAGACTCTGGCTATCCAATCTTTGTCTCTCAACATTTGTACACCTCTATCAAGTCAGCTGTCATTCATTTTCGCTCCAGGGAGAAAAGCCCTAGCTCCCTCAAACTTTCTTCCTAAGACATGTCCTCCAGTCCAGGCAGCATCCTGGTAAATCTCCTCTGCACACTCTCTGAGGCCGCCACATGTTTCCTATACTGAGGCTACTAGATCTGAACACAATATTCCAAGTGTGGTTGAACCACAGCTTTATTGACCTTAGCATTAACCTCGTCGCTTTAAATTCATTTCCCCATAATGAAAGCCAACACGCCATACACCTTCTTAACAACCTTATCAACTTGGGTGACAATTTTGTGGGATCTATGGACAGGGACCCTAAGATCCCTCTGTTCCTCCACATTGCCAAGAATTCTGCCTTTAACCCTGTATTCTGTATTCAAATGCAACCTTCTAAAACAAATCACTTCACACTTTATAAGGTTGAACTTTATCTGCCACTTATTAGCCCAGCGCTGCATCCTGTCAATGTTATGTTGCAACCTACAACAACCCTCCACACTATCCACAACTCCATCAATCTGCATGTCTTCGGTAAACTTACTAACCCACCATTCCACCTCCTCATCAAAGTCATTTATAAAAATCACAAACAGCACAGGTCCCAGAGACGATCCCTGTGGAAAACCACAGGTCACTGACCTCCAGGATGAACACTTTCCATCTGCTACTTTCCTCTGTCTTTTATGGGCCAGCCATGCCCGTATCCAGACAGCCAAATTTCCCTGCGTCCCATTCCTCCTCAACTTCTGAATGAGCCTACAATGGGGAGCCGAATCAAACGCCTTGCTAAAATTCATGTTCACCACATCTACCGGTCTACCTTCATTAACATGTTTTTTTCACATCTTCAAATAATTCAGTAAGGTTTGTGAGGCATGACCAGCTCCTCAAAAAGCCATGCTGACTATCTCTAATCAAATTATCATTTTCTAAGTAATTGTAATTCTTGTCTCTCAGAAGCGTCTCCAATACTTTGCCCACCACTGATGTAAGACTGACTGTTTGGTCATTCCCAGGGTTATCCCTATTCCCTTCCCTGAACAAGGGAATAACATTTTCCACACTCCAATCATCTGGCATCACTCTAGTTGACAGTGAAGACACAACGATCATCACCAAAGGCATCTCTTCCATCACTTCCTGGAGTAACCTCGTGTATACCCTATCTGGCCCAGGGGATGTTTGTACTTCAATCAGTCTGTACTTCCACTCAACTTGCCTACACCCTGTCCAACCAACTGATTGACTGCTTTCCATTTCAGTGCAATATATAGTGCTGCCTTCCTAAGCAAGTACGGTTTCCAACGCCCTTCGAATCACAGAATAAAAAAAAGAATGCACCAATCCCTTCCTGATAAAGAGCTCATACTCGAACCATTGAATCTCCTGCTCCTGGGATGCTGCCTGATCTACTGTGCATTTCCAGCACCACACTGTTCGACTCTGATCTCTATCAACTGCAGTCCTCACTTTCTCCATTACTGAGGGCTATCCCCTCTACACACTGAGGGGGAAATTAACCATCAGAAACTCATTGTATGTGGAGCTGACTGCTCAGATCTGGAAAGTTGCACGTGATAAATACATTTTTAAAAAAGAAATTACAATTCATCAAATAGTCATTCAGTCCCAGAGTTACAATTTTGATTCATGGTTTGGGCAGCCTATTAATAAATAGTGAATAATTGAGGAACTCCGAGATACAGAGTATTCCAGGTGTTATAATCCAGCTTACCTTAATGCTGGGAGCATTATCAGACAGACTGATGTGATAATGGCATGAATTGACATGTGGAGGTGGAACATTTTTGCCATCACAGAGACGTGTTTGAGGGAGATCAGGACTAACAACTCAATATTCTGCTGTACTGGAACTACAGGCAGGATGGGAGAGGGTGTTGAAGAGGGGGTGGTATTGCATTATTAATTAAGGAACAGTTACTGCAATAAGGAGGGACGATATCTTGGAAGTGTATTCAAATGAGGCTTTATGGGTCCAGGTTAGTGTCAAAATGATGACAAACACACTGCTGGGTATATTTTATATAGCCCCAGGAAGTTGAAAATTTAGGGTGCAGATATATAAACAATTCACTGAGGTACGTAAAATTAAATTCACTGAGGTGTGAAGGAAAGCAGAGATATTAAAGCAAGGCTGGAGATATTACAGAGACAGGAAAGCAAGGCTGGAGATATTACTGAGATAATAAAGTAAGGCTGGAGATGTTACAGAGAGAAGAAAGTGAGGTCTGCAGATGCTGGAGATCGGAGCTGGAAATGTGTTGCTGGAAAAGCGCAGCAGGTCAGGCAGCATCCAGGGAACAGGAGAATCGACGTTTCGGGCATAAGCCCTTCTTCAGGAATCCTGAAGAAGGGCTTATGCCCGAAACGTCGATTCTCCTGTTCCCTGGATGCTGCCTGACCTGCTGCGCTTTTCCAGCAACACATTTCCAGCTCCGATGTTACAGAGAGAAGAAAGCAAGGCTGGAGATGTTACCGAGATAGGAAAGGAAGGCTGGATATGTTACAGAGAGAGAGGAAAGCAAGGCTGGAGATGTCACAGAGAGAGAGGAAAGCAAGGCTGGAGATATTACAGATAGAGAGGAAAGCAAGGCTGGAGATGTTACAGAGAGAGAGCAAAGCAAGGCTGGAGATGTTACAGAGAGAGAGAAAAGCAAGGCAGGAGATATTACAGAGAGAGGGGAAAGCAAGGCTGGAGATGTTACAGAGATAGGAAAGCAAGGCTGGAGATGTTACAGAGAGACAGAAAAGCAAGGCTGGAGATGTTACACAGAGAGAGGAAAGCAAGGCTGGAGAAGTTACAGATAGAGAGAAAAACAAGGCTGGAGATGTCAGAGAGAGAAAGAAAAGCAAGGCTGGAGATATTACAGAGAGAGAGAAAAGCAAGGCAGGAGATATTACAGAGAGAGGGGAAAGCAAGGCTGGAGATGTTACAGATAGAGAGGAAAGCAAGGCTGGAGATGTTACAGAGAGAGGAAAGCAAGGCTGGAGATGTTATACAGAGAGAGGAAAGCAAGGCTGGAGATGTCAGAGAGAGAGAAAAGCAAGGCTGGAGATGTTACACAGAGAGAGGAAAGCAAGGCTGGAGATGTCAGAGAGAGAGAGAAAAGCAAGGCTGGAGATGTTACAGAGAGAGGAAAGCAAGGCTGGAGATGTCAGAGAGAGAGAGAAAAGCAAGGCTGGAGATGTCAGAGAGAGAGAGAAAAGCAAGGCTGGAGATGTTACAGAGAGAGGAAAGCAAGGCTGGAGATGTTAGAGAGAGAAAGAAAAGCAAGGCTGGAGATGTTAGAGAGAGAAAGAAAAGCAAGGCTGGAGATGTTACAGAGATAGGAAAGCAAGGCTGGAGATGACACAGAGAGAGGAAAGCAAGGCTGGAGATGACACAGAGAGAGGAAAGCAAGGCTGGAGATATTACAGAGATGGGAAAACAAGGCTGGAGATATTACAGAGAGAGAGAAAAGCAAGGCTGGAAATGTTTCACAGAGATAGGAAAGCAAGGCTGGAGATATGAAAGAGAGAGAAAAGCAAGGCTGGAGATGTTACAGAGATAGAAAAGCAAGGCTGGAGATATTAAAGAGAGAGAAAAGCAAGGCTGGAGATGTTACAGAGAGAGGAAAGCAAGGCTGGAGATGTTAGAGAGAGAAAGAAAAGCAAGGCTGGAGATGTTACACAGAGAGAGGAAAGCAAGGCTGGAGATGTCAGAGAGAGAAAGAAAAGCAAGGCTGGAGATGTTACAGAGATAGGAAAGCAAGGCTGGAGATGCTACAGAGATAGAAAAGCAAGGCTGGAGATATTAAAGAGAGAGAAAAGCAAGGCTGGAGATGTTACAGAGAGAGGAAAGCAAGGCTGGAGATGTTAGAGAGAGAAAGAAAAGCAAGGCTGGAGATGTTACACAGAGAGAGGAAAGCAAGGCTGAAGATGTCAGAGAGAGAAAGAAAAGCAAGGCTGGAGATGTGACAGAGAAAAAGGAAAGCAAGGCTGGAGATGTTACAGAGAGAGAGGAAAGCAAGGCTAGCGATGCTACAGAGATAGGAAAACAAGACTGGAGATGTTGCAGATACAGGAAAGCAAGGCTGGATTTGTTACAGAGATAGTGTGACCTGTGCATGCTAGAATAGGTTAGCGATATATTTTTAAATTCATTTACAGAATATGGGGAAAGATGAAGCAGCTGAAGATTAGAGAGATAGGGACTGGGGCTGGGTGTAGGGGCTGGCCGAATTTACAGCGATAGATGGTACTAGAGTAAGAGATAAAGATTGTAGTGATACAGAGGGTTACTGAGATACAAATGAATGTTGCAACTGGAGCAGATGACAGGGAAAGAAACAGAAATACACAGAGATAGTTTAAAAACAGAATTATGCGATGTCTTTATGGAGAAAATATTGTAGAAATCTGTGGAATAGACAAGGCACTTGGAGGAACTGAAGGAGTGAGACCTTGGACTGTCAAATCACAAGAGTCATAGAGTGGGCGTCATACAGCACAGAAGAGGCCCTTCGATTGATCGTGACAAAAAATTAAAAGCCCTGCAGACCCTGGAAATCCTTCCTTCCTAACATCTAGGGGCTAGGGCTAAATGTGGGAGAGGCGTCCTACAGACTCCTCAAGCAACAATGTGTCATAACGAAACCTCATTGTGTCAGATCAAACACTGACACGGAAACCTCCTGCTGACTCCCTTCCCTCAGCTGATGGATCAGTGTCCCACTACTGGATGCCGAGAGTGACAAAGCTGGAGAAGGTATCCTGGGTGGGCCAATTCAAAACCAACACTCAGTGGGGCTCAGCAGCAGCATTGCTCATCAAGACGGTCGGGTCCAAAACGACATTGCTGCAAGACAGGGACTGCACTGAGTGGGAAGGGAACGACTGAGAGGGAGAAACATTCTTGACCTTATCTTCACCAACCTACCGGCTGCAGGCACATTGATCGATGGCCGTATTGGGAAAGGTGACTACCACACACAGTATTTCTATAGACAAAGTCCAGATTTTACATTGTGAATTTTGTGAGTGTGAGAGTGTGAGAGAGTGAGTGAGTGAGTGAGTGAGTGAGTGAGTGACAGAGAGAGAGAGTGAGAGTGAGAGAGAGAGTGAGACAGTGAGAGTCAGAGTGAAAGAGTCAGAGTGAGAGAGTGAAAGAATGTGAGTGTGAGAGAGTGAGTGAGTGTGATTGTGTTTGTGATTGTGAGAGTGAGTGTGAGAGTGAGAATGACAGTGAGAGTGAGAGTGACAGTGTGAGTGTGAGTCTGAGAGTGTGTATACACATGAGCACACATGTGAGAGATACTATCAACATGTTCAACGAAACAAACTTCAAAGAGATGTAGAACTCAGCACTGACGTGTGTGAGGTGATTCGGGACATTACCAACAACAGCAGAATTGTACTCCTGCACAATTTTCACTTTAATGCCTGGCATGTGCTCCACAATACCCTGACCATCAGGCCAGGGGATAAACCCTTGTTCAATGAAGAACACAGGATGGCCGGTCAAGAACAGCACGAGATACACCTCACAATGATGTGACATTACCAAACAGGACCACTTACTCACCAAATAGCATAAACAGCCAGTGACAGACCGATCTAACTAACAAATCAGACCTAATTTCTGCAAACCTGTCACATGCAATCAGCGTGAATTGCGTGGTCAATTAAACAACTCACTGGAAGAGTAGGATACACAAATATCACCTTCCTCAACTATGGAAGGGCCCAGAACAACAATGGAAAAGTTAAGGATGAAACATTCACAACAATGTTCAGAACGAAGTGTCGATAGGTTGATCTATTTTAGTCTTCTCCAGATGGGAGTCTTCAGCTAATTTGATTCACTGTGTGTGGTAAATCCAAACGGTTGATGGGATAATGCAATTGATGGGGGTTCTGATAACATACCATACAAATTGTTCCAGCAGGGATATTGCACTGGTCCTACCTGACAATGTGGGAAACAACTTTTCTTTCCAATCCTCCCACTTTCTCCAAACAAAAGGAGTAGCCATGGGCACCCGCATGGGCCCCAGCTATGCCTGCCTCTTCGTAGGGTATGTGGAACAATCCATCTTCCGCAACTACACTGGCCCCACCCCCCATCTTTTCCTTCGCTACATTGATGACTGTATCGGCGCTACCTCGTGTTCCCACGAGGAGGTTGAACAGTTCATCCACTACACTAACACCTTCCACCCCGACCTCAAATTCACCTGGACAGTCTCGGACTCCTCCCTCCCCTTCCTAGACCTTTCTGTTTCTATCTCAGGCGACCGAATCAACACGGACATCTACTACAAACCAACCGACTCCCACAGCTACCTGGACTACACCTCCTCCCATCCTGCCCCCTGTAAAAACGCCATCCCATTCTCCCAATTCCTTCGTCTCCGCCGCATCTGCTCCCAGGAGGACCAGTTCAAAACACGTACAACACAGATGGCCTCCTTCTTCAAGGACCGCAATTTCCCCCCCGACGTGGTCGACGGTGCCCTCCACCGCATCTCCTCCACTTTCCGCTCCTCCGCCCTTGAGCCCCGCCCTTCCAACCGCCACCAGGACAGAACCCCACTGGTCCTCACCTACCACCCCACCAATCTCCATGTACAGCGCATCATCCGCCGTCACTTCCGCCACCTCCAAACAGACCCCAGCACCAAGGATATATTTCCCTCCCCTCCCCTATCAGCTTTCCGTAGAGACCACTCACTCCGCGACTCCCTTGTCAGATCCACACCCCCCACCGACCCAACCTCCACTCCCGGCACCTTCCCTTGCAACCGCAGGAGGTGCAACACTTGCGCCCACACCTCCCCCCTCACTTCTCTCCAAGGCCCCAAAGGAAACTTCCATATCCGCCACAGATTCACCTGCACCTCCACCCACATCGTCTACTGCATCTGCTGCAGCCGGTGTGGCCTCCTCTATATTGGGGAGACAGGCCGCCTACTTGCGGAGCGATTCAGAGAGCACCTCTGGGCCACCCGGACGAACCAACCCAACCACCCTGTAGCACAGCATTTCAACTCCCCCTCCCACTCCACTGAGGAAATGCAGGTCATTGGACTCATCCACCGCCAAACCACAACAACGCGACGGTCGGAGGAGGAGCGTCTTATCTTCCGACTGGGAACCCTCCAACCACAGGGGATGAACTTGGACTTCACCAGTTTCTTCATCCCCCCTCCCCCCACCTTGTCTCAGCCGAATCCCTCCAGCCCGGCACCGCCTTCCTGACCTGCAGTCTTCTTCTTGACCTCTCCGCCTCCATCCTACTCCGACCTATCACCCTCACCTTGACCTCTTTCCACCTATCACATTTCCAACGCCCCTCCTCCAAGTCCCTCCTCCCTACCTTTTATCTTCTCCTGCTGAACACTCTCTGCTCATTCCTGAAGAAGGGCCTGTGCCCGAAACGTCGAATCTCCTGTTCCCTGGATGTTGCCTGACCTGCTGTGCTGTTCCAGCAATAAAGTTTCAACTTTGATCTCCAGCATCTGCAGTCCTCACTTTCTCCTCAAATGTGGGAAACTATCCGCGCGGGTCCTGTACTCACACAGACAAAACATTAGACAATCAATGACTGCCCAATTGCTCTAATCCCTATCATTAATAAAGTGATGGAAGATGTCACTCACAGTGGGATCAAGCAGCAGTTCCTCAGCACCAACCTGCTCACTGAAGCTCAGTTTGGGCTCTCATCCCTTGTGCTCATTGAAGCCTTGGTTTAACTATGTACAACAAGAAAACACACTGCTGAATGCTCGAGATGAGGCGACAGGGTCTGCACTTAACATCATCATAACTGCATTTGATCAAGTGTTGTATCCAGGATTAACGGCAAAACTGGAGCAAATAGGAATCGTCTGCACTGGCTGAAGTGATATCTGGTACAAAGGAAGGTGGCTGGGGTCGGTGGGCAGCAGCCATCTCATCTCCAGTTCTCCAGGGGAGGGGTTTCTGGGTAAGCCTGTAGATCAGAAATGGAAGAGTAAGCCACCATACTCATACAGGATGATAGGGAATCTCTCTTGTTAGAGAGAGAGACTTAAATTGGTGGCAATTTAACTGGACAGTCATCATGCCTCAAGTAAGGGAGAGGTTGAGTAGGACAGCCCGTTACTCACCCCAGTCAGTGCAGGAATTGAACCCATACTATTGGCATTAATAACTAACCGTCCAACCGATTGAGCTAACCAAGTCCTCACTCAGCTTCTTGGGATAAATATTGTAACATTAATCCTTTCAGATATGTTGTCAGAAACCTCTGATGCTGCCCCTCTCTCTGAGCTTCCTAGCTCAGAGACAGGGACAGCATCAGTGAGCTCTCAGATTGCTCTCTGTCCTGACCCTAATCATAAATGACCATCCCTAAGCTCTAAAATCACAAGTGGAGATGCTTGCAAATGATTGGACAATGTTCAACACACTATGTGATTTACTCAGGTACTGAAGCAACCCTTATCCAAATGCAACAAGGACCTGGAAATATGCGGGTTTGTGCTTAATAGTGACACGTACCATTTCCGTTACACATGCCAGACAACGATTACCTCTAACAATAGAAAATTGAACTATATTCTCTAACGTTCAATGCCACCACCATCACTGAACTCCCACCTAGCAATATCCCGGGGATTACCGTTAACCAGAACTGGACTGACCATATAATTTCATTACCCATTCCTGTGAAGGGCTAATGCGAAAACGTCGAGTCTCCTGTACCTCAGGTGCTGCCTGACCTGTTGTGTTTTTTCCAGCGTTACACTTTGACGCATATAAACTAATTGGCTACAATAATGTGTCAGGGGCTAGGAATCCTGCAGAAGTAACTTACCTCATGATTTCCAAAAGCCTGTCACCCATCTAGAAGACACACACTGAATGTGTATGTGATGAAATACCCACCGTTTGCCTGTGTTAGTGCAGCTTCACCCCTCATCCACTGACACTCAATAGCAGCAATACCTGCCATCTATACGGTGCTCTGCAGAAATTTACAAGGCTCCTTACAACGTACCATTGAAGCCCGACCATCAACAAGGACAAAGGAAACAGATACATGGGACCCCCACCATGTTCACATTCCGATCCCAGCTGTCCACCGTCCTGATTTAGGAAGTATATTGCTGTTCCTTCAGTGCCACTGTTTCAAAGACCCTCGCAAATGCATATCTACAGCATATGAACTGCAACGGGTCAATGTGACAGCTCAACACCACCTTCTCAAGGGCAACGCGAAACAGGCAAGAAATACCGTCCCAATCATATTCCATGAAGAAATTAAAATGAAAAATATTGTCCCTGAGTATTGGGCTTTGTGAGCTCAGGCTGGTTGGGTCCAGGGAGTATCTTGCTTGTTGTGAACAGTTGAAGGGATATGTTGTTTGAAATAATATGTCAGCCTTTCAGACGCATGGCCTACATACCGAGCTTCACACAGACACTGACATTCACATCCCACATTACTGAGCTCTAAGATAGGCAGAAGCAATTGAAAATATACACATATCTGACTGTAACATGTTTAAACACACAGTGATATTGTTGCCACGAAAATGATTATGAATGGATATTAGCAGGCAGAAATGAGGACTGCAGACGCTGCAGATCAGAGTCAAAAAGCGTGGTTCTGGAAAAGCACAGCCATTCAGGCAGCATATGAGGAACAGGAGGGTCAACTATTAGTTCACAATAGTAATACAAAGGAAAATAATTGCATATTTTCAAAGTCCTTGCACTTAATAATAATTTGGTCTTGGGTGTGGTAATGAGACTCAACATTTCAATGCTCCTTGCCATGAGTTGGGCACTGTTTTCGTCATATCGTTGTTATTAAAGTGAATGGAATAAATGGGTGGATTTAGTGCTTATTGGACAATCTAAAAGTTAGTATTATGAAAGGATGTCGGACCATCAGTAAAGAGACTTTGCTGTTAACGGTTAGAACAAAGCTGCAAACATTTACACAGAGATTTCCAGCTCACGTCACACACAAGGTTGTTGGGCTGGGATCATACTGGCCATCAATGGAGCTGCACAATTCTGTTTGAATATTGGATATTATAACACTGGATATGGTTTATGAGGGATTCAATGTATGATGCCATGTGCTGCTGGAGCCCATCACCTATATAACACTTTCATTCAGGATCGGGTCCAAGGTGCAGAATTACAGAGTTTAGGGGCCATACCAGAAGAGATATACTTGCAAGATATGGTTGTTTCCAGGTCATTGTTACAAATGTTGAACTGGGTCTAGACCAGCGCCATGTGCTAGTCCATTTAACAGTTTTCCCCACTCACATCTCCCTGCTATTCAGGTATGTCTCTAACCAGTCCATTGTGGGGGATTATGTCAGTAACTGCCCAGCTCCAGTTTGGAAGCTCTCTGGCCAGATGTTGGAGATGGCCAGTGTTTTGGAGGTCATGGTGAGGCCCAGTAACACTGTGTCTGAATTCAGGCTTTTTCTCAAAGTCTTTTTCAACAGCAATGCTGCCTGCAAGATGGTGTGTTCATTCATCTGAACATCAATGAGCTGTTTACTACAGTCACTGAATTGTGTAATAGTTAGGTATGTGCTCTGGTAATTTAATTATTGTTCACTTCAATTGTTTTCAACTGAAAAATTATGATGTTTCGTTTATTTGAAATATGTAAGAAAAGTGATATTGACTCTTCATTATACAAAAAAGGAAACGTTGTATATTTTCCACGGACTAATCAAGCAACAGTCAGATATTGTCTGTAAAGCAGGATTCTGTGAACAGGACTACGTCCCAGGCAAGATCAGCACCCTCTCCGGTGGGGTCTGCCCCAGTGACAGGACATAGCCAGGCTGAGAGGGCAGCTCCTTGGTACATTTTGCAGACCACCAACCCCCCCGCCCACCATGATATATAGCCCCCTGGGCAGTGAATGGTACAGTCTTTAAATAATTTGAGAAACTGATGATGATGTATCCGTGAAGTGCAGTGGGCCATCGGCAGGAGCGGAATCATACTCTGCACAAAAAATACAGTCTGCAACCATGCAGCCAGACATACTTCCCACTGTACAGTAACCATCACGGCCCGACATACCTCCCACTGTACAGTAACCATCACGGCCCGACATACCTCCCACTGTACAGTAACCGTCACAGCCCGATATACCTCCCAATGTACAGTCACCATGACGGCCCGACATACCTCCCACTGTACATTAACCATCATAGCCTAACATACCTCCCACTGTACAGTAACCATCACGGTCCAACATGCCTTCTTCTCTACGGTAAGCATCAAGAGCGGCATGGTGGTTCAGTCGTTAGCTCTACTGCCTCACAGCACCACGGACCTAGGGTGAATGTGTGGAGTTTGCACGTTCCCCCCCCCCCCCCCCCGTGTCTTTGTGGGTTTCCTCCAAAAGTCAAAAGATTTGTAGGTCAGGTGAATTGGCCATGCTAAATTGCCCATAGTGTTAGGTGCTTTAGTCAGAGGGAAATGGGTCTGGGTGGGTTGCTCTTCGGAAGGTTGCTGTGGACTGGTTGGGCCGATGGTCCTGTTTCCGCACTGTAGGGAATCTAATCTACTCTCCAAGGTTCAAGTCGGGAATATGATGGAATAATTAATTATCTGAATTAGTGCAGCTCCAACAGAACTCTAGTATGGACTTACTAGCAACAGGTAACACAGTTGTGTGGGGAAGATCCTGTCTCGCAAACTTGATTGATTATTTTGAGGAAGTGAGAAAATTGATTGATGTGGGCATGGATGCTAATCGTTTGGACCTTAGCAAGGCCTTTGATATGGTTCCTAACGGCAGGGTAATACAGAAGGTGAAATGGGATCAGCTGTTAGTTACTAAAATGCAGAGAGAACTGTTTGGTCGTAGAAGACAGAGTAGTGGTGGAACAGTGTTTTTTCTGACTGGAGACCTGTAAATAGATTGGTGGAGTTGCAGATTGTGAGGATGATTGCCAGAAAATGCAGTAGGATATAGGTCAGCTGTAGACTTTTAGAAGTTCTAATGCAGGGGAGAAGTATGCAGGAGAGAAAAACTACTGGCCGCATCAACATCCAAAGGGATCTAGGTGTATAACTCCACAGTTCCCTGAAAGTGGCAACACGGGTGGATAGGGTGATCAAGAAGACTGATGGCAAACTTGCAGACAGGCATCTGAGCATGCAGTATGAAAATTAGCCGGTCATATTGCAGCTGTAGAGAAACTTAGTTCGGGCACATTGGAATATTGTATACAGTACTGTTTGCCACACGATGTGGAAGTGTTGGAGAGGGTATGGAAAAGGTTTACCAGCGTGTTGTCTGGTCTGTATTAGCCAGAAGGAAAAATTGAACAAACATGGTTTATTTTCATTTGGGTATAATTGACTATGGGGCAACCTGATAGACATTTCCAAAACTGTGAGAGGCATAGATAGAAGGACAGTTAGAGGCTTTTTCCCAGAGGAGAAATATCAATTACTAGGGACCATAGGTTTTAGGTAAAAGGGAGAAAGTTCAGGAGATATGATAGGTAAGTTTTTTTTTGCTTTTCCAAACAGAATGTGCAAGTGACTGGGATGCACTGATAGAAGGGAAGGAGCTAATATAGTAAGAATTAAGAGGTATCTTGGCACAGAGAAGAGAAAGCAGCGAAAAGAATGACATAGAATGTGTAGAAGTAAAAACTTTCGTTTGAACTTTCGAAGGGCATCATGTGTCAGTGTGGGCTTGCTGGGCGGAACGGCCTGTTCCTGTGCTGGACTATTCTTTAAGTCAAGATTTGACTGCAGCAGTGGCGAGGTGCTGACTGAATGATGACTGATGATCAACAGCCACATTATTGTAGATCTATCCTCATCAAGTTTCACCTTCATATCCTCCCTCTCACTGTGGGGAAGCTCAATATGGAGAATTTGACATGAATGCCAGAGTTGGTAACTGGTTACTCCATCTTGCACCTTGCTCCTACGGCCTTCTCTATTGGACACCAACGTCTCGGGTGACAATGCACGATCAGAAACTACAAGTACTCCACACCCACCAATGCTGGCATCTGTCACATGCCAGCCTCACCATGCATTCCTAGCACATGTGCGACCCACTGAAGGTACACTTCTGTACTTCAATGATGCTCGGGGTGCACTGACAACTCTAATTGTAAGGATACTGTTCAGGGATACACACACAACTCATGGACTGTCCCTCTGGCCTGCTCACTGTGTGCTTGTAAATACTCAATACTGCTGCAAGGACACTGTGCTCAGGGATACACACCCAGATCATGGCCTGTCCTGCTGGGCTGCTCACTCCGTGTTTGTACACACTCAATGCTGCCGCAAAGACACTGTGCTCAGGGACATACACTCAGCTCATGGACTGTCCTTCTGGCCTGCTCAGTCCGTGCTTGTACACACTCCCTTTGAGCTGACTTGAATATTCGCAGAATTATTGCCTTGCCTTACCCTGCCTTTAGCAGTGTTACCCCTCAGCCAGAGCTACAAAGCCATCTGCCTGCTGTATTGTCTTGGTGTTTAGCACAGACACAAACCCAGGAAGCTTGGTATCATTGTCCACAGTCAGTCACGGTGCCCAGCACAGTGAGTCAGAGAGAGTCTCACCTCCCAGTCCGGGAGCTTGGACACGGTCAGTCACGGTGCCCAACACAGTGAGTCAGGGGGAGTCTCAAACCCCAGTCCAGGAGCTTGGACACGATCAGTTACAGTCCCCAACAGTGAGTCAGGGGGAGTCTCAGACCCCAGCCGGGAGCATGGACACGGTCAGTCACGGTGCCCAGCACAGTGAGTCAGGGGGAGTCTCAGATCCCAGTCCTGGAGCTTGGACACGGTCAGTCACAGTGCCCAGCACAGGGAGACAAGGGGAGTCCCAGATCTCAGTCCGGGATCTTGGACACAGTAAGTCACGGTGCCCAGCACAGTGAGTCAGGGGGAGTCTCAGATCCCAGTCCGGGAGCTTGGACACGGTCAGTCACAGTGCCCAGCACAGTGAGTCAGGGGGAGTCTCAAATCCCAGTCCGGGAGCTTGGACACGGTCAGTCACAGTGCCCTGCACAGTGAGTCAGGGGGAGTCTCAGACCCCAGTCCGGGAGCTTGGACACAGTCAGTCACGGTGCCCAGCACAGTGAGTCAGGGGCAGACTCAGACACCAGTCAGGGAGCTTGGACACGGTCAGTCATGGTGCCCAGCACAGTGAGTCAGGGGGAGTCTCAGAACCCAGTCCGGGAGCTTGGACACGGTCAGTCACGGTGCCCAGCACAGTGAGTCAGCGGGAGTCTCAGACCCCAGTCCGGGAGCTTGTACACGGTCAGTCACGGTGCCCAGCACAGTGAGTCAGGGGGAGTCTCAGACCCCAGTCCGAGAGCTTGGACACGGTCAGTCACGGTGCCCAGCACAGTGAGTCAGGGGGACTCTCAGACCCCAGTCCGGCAGCTTGGACACAGTCAGTCACGGTGTCCAGCACAGTGAGTCAGGGGGACTCTCAGACCCCAGTCCGGCAGCTTGGACACGGTCAGTCACGGTGCCCAGCACAGTGAGTCAGGGGGATTCTCAGACCCCAGTCCGGCAGCTTGGACACAGTCAGTCACGGTGCCCAGCACAGTGAGTAAGGGGGAGTCTCAGACCCCAGTCCAGGAGCTTGGACACGGTCAGTCACGGTGCCCAGCACAGTGAGTCGGGGGGAGTCTCATACCCCAGTCCGAGAGCTTGGACACGGTCAGTCACGGTGCCCAGCACAGTGAGTCAGGGGGAGTCTCAGAACCCAGTCCGGGAGCTTGGACACGGTCAGTCACGGTGCCCAGCACAGTGAGTCAGGGGGACTCTCAGACCCCAGTCCGGCAGCTTGGACACGGTCAGTCACGGTGCCCAGCACAGTGAGTCAGGGGGATTCTCAGACCCCAGTCCGGCAGCTTGGACACAGTCAGTCACGGTGTCCAGCACAGTGAGTCAGGGGGACTCTCAGACCCCAGTCCGGCAGCTTGGACACAGTCAGTCACGGTGCCCAGCACAGTGAGTAAGGGGGAGTCTCAGACCCCAGTCCAGGAGCTTGGACACGGTCAGTCACGGTGCCCAGCACAGGGAGTCGGGGGGAGTCTCATACCCCAGTCCGAGAGCTTGGACACGGTCAGTCACGGTGCCCAGCACAGTGAGTCAGGGGGAGTCTCAAACCCCAGTCCGGGAGCTTGGACACGGTAAGTCACCGTGCCCAGCACAGTGAGTCAGGGGGAGTCTCAGACCCCAGTGCAGGAGCTTGGACACGGTCAGTCAGCCTCTCATGATTGTTAGGGTCAGGATCCTTCCCCTGTGATGGGGTGAGGAGCTGAATGTTGGGGAGCCACTTATCCCTCTTGGCTCTTTCTGCTCTCGTGTGGTGTGGTTTCTTCCGAAATGTGAGAATTACCAAGCGGTATGAAGGGAGGTGGAATTATTTGTTACAGCTAATATAGCTGTGGGAAAGGTAGCGAGTTGTCTGAGTGAATGAGTAGGCAGCACAGACACCGGGCAGAGTGGGGGAGACGAACAGAGAAACGGTTATAGAGAGACTGAGCGAAGGTGCTGCATTCAGTGAGAGTGGGAGAACATGAGCCTCGGTAGGAAGTGGGTGCAGTAACAGAGAGAGTGAGGGTGAGGGCACGAAGTGCAGATGGTGACACTTACCCTGGTGGAGTGGGGAAGGTCACCGAACTCCTTCCTACTATGCTGGGTATTCACCCAGAAGGCTGGCACCTCACTGACAGAGGGGTCAACAACGGGCGAAGGTGGAAGGGTCTGGTACCATTGCCTCTCCTGCTCGTCTTAGAGGCAGATAATGCCCATTTCCTGCACCATGTCATCCACCAGAATCTCAGGGGTTTGTCCACAAAGTGGGGCCCCAGTTTTATCCCCTCTGCCATGTCTATGGCAGTTTCGGATTGACAGTCCAAGAGTATAATGACTTTTTAAAGATGGCCACTTTAACAGGGAGGCCAGTGCATTCTGGGACATCCAGGCAGTGGGCAGTTTTTATGACAAAAGGGAAAAAACATCAGGTTAGTGTCAGATGACAGGAAGACCACGTGGGCAGGGAGGGTAGTTAATGAGGCAGACTGGGGATGGTATCATGAGAAAATGCACTTCACCTTGTGGAGAGTAATCCTCCATGACACTCGACTAAAATGGGACTTGACTAAATCATAAGATGGTTTAGGTTTCTGTCTGTCTGAATCAAAATAGGGATGAAATATTGGGAACAACAAACTTGGAGCGGAGAATTTTACAGGAGATTCAAATCCTTAAAATAGGGCTAACACAATGTTCCAAACTGGTAAAAGGAGCTGGGGAAAATCCCCTGCCTTATAGTTACCTACATTATCCAATCCTCCCTGGGTGCAGGGATGATGCCGGAGGACTGGAGAACAGCTAATACCGCAGCTTTGTTTTATGTGGAGCAAGGGACTCACCGTATAGGTCGAGGCTGGAATAGTAAGACAGTGGATAAACGGTCACTAAGGAAGGCTCAGGACTCCACAACAGTCGGTCTGGATTTGTTCAAGGAAGATCGTGTGTAATTAATCTAACTGTGTCGGTTTGAGGCAGTAACTTGTAACTGCATGTGGCTTGCTTGGATTTTACGAGAGAGCCCATGGCAGGCTGCTTTAAAATAAAAAATGGGGTCCAGGTGAATGAAGCAAACAACCCAGAGAAGTGCAAGGCAAGGCATTTGGGGACATCAACAATAGAGAGGAATGTACAATAAATGAGAGTGCGGTCAGTGTGGGCAGATAAATCAAGGCAGCTAGAAACACCAATAATCTTGTTATTGTAGCAAATGGCATTATTTCCTCTGTCAGACAAAATACTCTTCAGAGCAGGAAGCTTATGCAGGAACTGTATAAATAATGAGTTCAGTCGCAGCTTGGGGACTGTGTACAGTTCTGGTCACCCCATCACATGGAAGGATGGAATTTGACTGGAGAGGGTACAGAGCAGATTCTTCACCCTATAACAGTGGAAGTTCAGTTCTGAGGAATGATTGGAATGGAGAATGCTGAGAGGAGATTTGATTGTAGTGCACATATTGTCAGGGGCCTGGGTAGAAAGGGAGAGAACACCTTGTTCCTGTTGGAGAGCTCAGTTGCCAGTGTCGAATATTTAATCTAATTGGTTGAAATATCAGAAAAGTGGTGAGGAAGGTTGTTATTTCACCCAGAATATGGTCGGGATCTGTGAGTCACACATGGAAGCGGAGTAGAGGCAGGAAGTGTCAAACCATTTTAAAAAGGTGCCGGGATCTACACCTGAAGGCCTACACTGTCCGGGAAGACAGAACTAGGGCTTCAAACAACAACGTTACATCATGCCCAATGCAGACAGTGGACAGAGTCATCTCCTCTATACTGTGCTATTTTCTGAAGTTTTCAAAGGTTACCAATATCTGATAGGATCAATACGCAGAGATGAGGGGTGAGGGCAGTGAGGAGCAGAGTGTGAATTGATTAGCATCACAATAATACTGATCCCATCCTTTATACACAATGCTAATTCACTGTGTTGGCCTATTTATCCTTCCTGTAGAAATGGGGAAAACCTTTGATTATCCATGTCTGTCATGGTCACACTGCAGCCCCACCTCCATAATGACAACTACATCTGACCTGGTTCATACTATTTAAAGCTACCATTTCACTGGCCTTGTTGAAAATTTCCCAGCTTCATTCTTGCCCCATTGAAGGCTGCTCGCAGTCAACTAATGTTTCTCACGCTCAATTATTGCATATCATTCTGTACCATCATCCTGAACTTTTCAATAAAATGATCGGTATGCCCCAAAACGTTCCCCTGCTGACACTGGATCCACTTGCCCCACCTCTTCCCCAAGGACCAGGTCCAACAGTGCATGATCTCTTTGTCTGGATACATACTCCTGCAGTCAGCTCTCCTCCATGTAATCCAGGAACACTTGCCCCTCGTGATCCTTCACCGCCAGTATCCCTGTCTGTTGTCTGGAAACATTAAGTTTCTCAGTATAACTAATCTGGAGTATTTTAATCGCTCTCAAATGATCCTGCATATTTATTCTCCATCATTTCTTTGGTTGCTGGCCGACAGACTGTACCTCAAAGTGTAATTGTAGACTTGTTGTGTAGCTCCAGCCAATTTCGTTCTGTCCTTGGACGGATGTTCTTTCTCTTGGACTCCTTAACTAACGCTAATCTAAACCAATACTTCTACCTTCATCCTTTTCTTTCCGTGGGCGGCACGATGGCACAGTGGTTAGCACGGCTGCCTCACAGCGCCAGAGACCCGGGTTCAATTCCCTCCTCAGGCGACCGACTCTGTGGTGTTTGCGCATTCTCCCCGTGTCTGCGTGGGTGTGCTCCGGTTTCCTCCCACAGACCAAAAATGTGTAGGTTAGGTGAATTGGCCACGATAAATTGCCTGCCGTGTTCCGTGTAGGGGAATGGGTCTGTGTGGGGACGGGTCGGTGTGGACTTGTTGGGCCTAAGGGCCTGTTTCCACATTGTAAGTAATCTAATCTTCCCTTCTACCATTTTGGAATCCTTTATACTCAACAATATTTAACACCCAGTCCTGCCATTCCTTGATCCAGCTCTCAGTGATCAGTACATCAGATGTCCACACAGTGGAAGATGGAGTAAGAAAGCTTTCTTTCTTACTCCATCTTCCACTGTTAAACCTGTTGTTGTAAATTAGTACCAACTATGTCTCCCATTATTTTGAGAATCCTGGTAGTCTCCTCTACTATTCCTTTTTGTATCCTAAGCACACACCATGTTATTTTCAATCCCTGCCAAATACCCCGTAAGAAATTCAGTCCCGGCTCTGTCACGTTAGTCCATCCAGCTCGTACAGTTGCTGCCTTCCCCAGGACAAGTCCCAATGTCCCAGGAATCTGAAGCCCGTCCTGCTGCACCATCGTTCCAGTCAGACTCTCATCTACCTAAAACTCCGAGTCCTGTTCTCACTTGGACATGGAACTGCGAGTATACCAGGGATTGCTACATTTGCAGACTGGCTTGCTAACCATTCACCGAGCTCCCAAAATTCTGACACCCAGACCACTTCACCCTTCCTACCCAGATCATTCCTACCAACATGGACATGACCTTTGACTGCTCACTGTCCCCCAGACGAATGAATTGCAGCCACAGTGACATTCTTAACCCCACTATCCTAGAATTACAGACACGCTGACACATTCTTCACTTTCCTGTCTCCCTGTGACTATTGCTCCTCCTTCCTCCTCCTTCCCCTCCTGTAGAGTCAGACTGCTTGTGAGGCCACAGACATGGCTCCGACTGCCCTCCCTTGAGGAGCCTACACCTTCATCAGCTTCCAAACAGGGAAACCGAATTGGGAGGGAGACAGCAGGATATTCTTATATTCCCTGACTGTTTCTCTCCGATTGCCTAGTCCCCCAGACCCTTCCTTCTCCCAGGCTGTCATGTCTGCAGGGTGATCTGCTGTGTGTGTGTGCGCTATCCACCTAACTCTCAGCATCACAGATGCCCCATGGAGTCTCTAGTCACTGTCTGAGCTCCATGACCCACTGTCTATCTAGGACACGAGCAGGGGCTATGACTTCCCAATGGAACAGAACGCATTTTCCATCTGACAAATATGTCTTGCCATGTCTTAAAATGCAACATGTCTGGAGGAACTTAATTAATTACTTAGAATGAAGTTTACATTCGGGAAATAACAATGTGGTTAAGTCCCTTATTCAACTGTGGCTTACTGAGGGTAATTTATTATATTGGCTCACAATTTCACTTCTCCCTCTTATTTCTGTGTTCAACCCTTATTTCAGAAGTTGAAAAAAAAATGCTAACTTATAACAATTACCTGACAGTCGCTAAGAACGGTCTTTTTATCAGCCAATGAACTTACAGCCTTTTCTGTGATGGCTCTTGCACTTCTTTCAAACTCGGTGCAGGCAGGTCCCAGCAGCAGAAAGTTATCTCTGTGACTCCCAGGAACTTGTATTCCTCCAGATGCCACTCCACTCTGCTCCCTCACAGGGTCACCGTCTCTGTGACTCCCAGGTACGTGTAATCCTCCAGATCCCACTCCACTCCGATCCCTCACAGGTTCACCGTCTCTGTGACTGCCAGGGACGTGTAATCCTCCAGCTCCACCTCCACTCCGCTCCCTCACAGGGTCACCGTCTCTGTGACTCCCAGGAACTTGTAATCCTCCAGATCCCACTCCACTCTGCTCCCTCACAGGGTCACCGTCTCTGTGACTCCCAGGGACGTGTAATCCTCCAGATCCCACTCCACTCTGATCCCTAACAGGTTCACCGTCTCTGTGACTCCCAGGGACGTGTAATCCTCCAGCTCCACCTCCACTCTGCTCCCTCGCAGGGTCACCGTCTCTGTGACTCCCAGGCACGATTCGGCTTTGATCCTCAGTGCTGATTTATACCCTCCCACTTTGCTGCCTCTGTAACTCCTAGGTGTGAGTTAGCCTCATGCTCCTGCTCCAAGTTGCTCCCTCACATGGTCACTCTCTCTGTTATTCGGTGCTGATTTCGAGCCACCTGCTCTGCTGTTTCTCCAACTCCAAGTCCCAGTCGGCCTCTATCCTCGTTGCTGATGTATATTCTCCCGCTCTGTGCTGCTCTCTCAGGTTCCCACCCTTTGTGAGTCCCAGGTAATGGTAGGCCTCAAGCCTCAGCTGAGAATTATAACATCCCATTCGGCATTGCTCTCTTACAGGATCGCTGTTGTGCCTGGAAGATAGTGGAAAAGAGGAGGATTAGACAGAGCAGAGGGCGTTACAGTGATTGCGAGAGCTATATGGGATGGAACAGGTTATTTGGGGAGCTAGACAAACCTGCAGCAACTAAAGAAGTTTACTGGAAGATACAGTGAGAGTTTCAGACATTGAAGAAGGCAAAGGAAATAGAGAGATTGTGGCTTGTTCATGACAGAGCTTTGCAGAGTCTAAAGGGCTTTTTCTGAGCTGCTTACAGAGATGTGTAGACTTCAACAAATGCAAATTGACATCCAGCAAGTGTTTGAGGAGAAAGTGAGGACTGCAGATGCTGGTGATCAGAGCTGAAAATGCGTTTCTGGAAAAGCGGAGCAGGTCAGGCAGCATCCAGGGAACAGGAGAGAAGGGCTTATGCCCGAAACGTCGATTCTCCTGTTCCCTGGATGCTGCCTGACCTGCTGCGCTTTTCCAGCAACATATTTTCAGATCCAGCAAGTGTTGTCTTGTCTTGGATACTTGGATGGAGATTTGGATGTGACAGACTTGGATGTGACAGAGTGAGAAGACTTGCAGTAACTGGGGGGAATATAAACCTTTGGGGCACTGGTGGGTTTCAAAGACCCTCAAGCAATGAGGAGGTGCAGAGAATGGGTGCATTCCAAATAGTGGGATTGTAGGAGCTGGAATTCCTGAGATGATAAGGAGGAAGAAATTTTAGCACACGCAACCATTGTAATTACAGAGATTTAGGAAGGGAATCTGTGCTGTCATTGATTACAATTATATGGAGAGTAACAGAAACTGAAGGGGTTACAAATTTAAAAAGGGAGAGATTTTTGGTGATCAGAAGTTTAAAGAAGAATAAAGAAATTTTAGTGATCTCTTGCACAGATGGGAATGGAGGAGGTGAGATATTGTGAGGAACTGTCAGATTTATATGGCTGGGAGGATGTCAGATATAATAGGGAGATTTGCATTGTCTGTATGCAGTTACAGACATGAGGAGTGTTGTAGCGCCTGCTGGAGGGGAGACAGATAACAACACTTCCAAGGGCTGGTGCAGTGGTTCAGGAAGGCAGCTCACTACCACCTTCTCAAGGACAACTCCAAATCAACAATAAATGCTGGCTCAGCCAACAAAGCTCATGTTCATGAATGAATGAAGGAATAAAAGATCTGCAAGCAGCACTGAAGTCACTCTGGAAGGCTCTTTCAACAGCATTTCACAAACCCGGAATCACTATAACCTGGAAGTACATTAGTTCCAGGTGCACGGGAACATCAGCATTTCTAAAGAGCCCTCCAAATGAAGCTCCATCCTCCCAGCACTGAGTCTGTCCCTACACCCAAAGGACTGCAGTGGGTCAGGAAGGCAGCTAACCATCAACTTCTCCAGGGAATTACTGATGGGAATGTAATGGTGAAACTCTGCTGTTTGCAGCCAGATAGAAAAAAGAATCCAGCAGTTTGTGTGAAATGAAATTTCCGTTTCAGAACAACATGCAGGTCGTGCCTCACAAACCTTATTGAATTCTTTGAAAAGGTGACGAAGGAGGTTGATGAGGGGAAAGCGGTAGATGTGGTATATATGGATTTTAGTAAGGCTTTTGATAAGGTTCCCCATGGTAGGCTACTGCAGAAAATACGGAGATATGGCATTGAGGGTGAGTTGGAGGTTTGGATTAGGAATTGGCTGGATGGAAGAAGACAGAGGGTAGTAGTTGATGGCAAAGTTTCTTCATGGAGTGCCGTCACGAGCGGTGTTCCGCAAGGATCTGTTTTGGGACCATTGCTGTTTGTCATTTTTATAAATGACCTGGAAGAGGGGTTAGAAGGTTGGGTGAGCAAGTTTGCGGATGATACGAAAGTCGGAGGAGTTGTTGACAGTGAGGAAGGATGTGGCAGGTTACAGCAGGATATAGAGAAGCTGCAGAGCTGGGCAGAAAGGTGGCAAATGGAATTCAATGTAGCTAAGTGTGAGGTGATTCACTTTGGGAAGAATAACAAAAAGATGGGGTACTGGGCTAATGGTCGGATACTTGGTAGTGTGGATGAGCAGAAGGATCTTGGTGTCCATGTACACAGATCTCTGAAAGTTGCCACCCAGGTAAATAGTGCGGTGAGGAAGGCATATGGTGTATTGGCTTTTATTGGTAGAGGAATTGAGTTCCGGAGTCCTGAGGTCATGATGCAGTTTTATAAGACTCTGGTGCGGCCGCATCTGGAATATTGTGTGCAGTTTTGGTCGCCATACTATAGGAAGGATGTGGAGGCACTGGAACGGGTGCAGAGGAGGTTTACCAGGATGTTGCCTGGTATGGAAGGAAGATCGTATGAGGAAAGACTGAGACACTTGGGGCTGTTTTCATTAGAGAAAAGAAGGTTTAGGGGTGACTTGATTGAGGTGTACAAGATGATTAGGGGGTTAGATAGGGTTGACAGTGTGTACCTTTTCCCGCGTATGGAGTCGGGTATTACAAGGGGGCATAGCTTTAAATTAAGGGGGGGGTAGATATAGGACTGAAGTTAGGGGTAGGTTCTTCACTCAGCGAGTCGTAAGTTCATGGAATGCCCTGCCAGTAGCAGTGGTGGACTCTCCCTCTTTATGGGCATTTAAGCGGGCATTGGATAGGTATATGGAGGATAGTGGGTTAGTATAGGTTAGGTGGGCTTGGATCAGCGCAACATCGAGGGCCAAAGGGCCTGTACTGCGCTGTATTCTTCTATGTTCTATGTTCTATGCTGAGCATGGAGAGAGGATTTGTCTGATTGGCGCAAGACAGAGAGTGTGAAGAAAGGGGTCTTTTTCACGATGGGAACTGGTGATGGGGGGAGCACCGCAGGGGTCAGTGTTGGGACTACACTCTACACATAGAGTCATAGAGAGATATACAGCATGGAAATAGACCCTTCGGTCCAACCCATCCATGCCGATATGATATCCCAACCCAATCTTGTCCCACCAGCCAGTGTCCGGCCCATGTTCCTCCAAACACTTCCTATTCATATACCCATCGAAATGCATCTTAAATGTTGCAATTGTACCAGCCTCCACCACATCCTCTGGCAGCTCATTGCATACACGTACCAACCGCTGCGTGAGAAAATTGCCCCTTCGGTCTCTTTTATATCTTTCCTATCTCACTTTAAACCTATGTCCTCTAGTTCTGGATTCCTCGACCCCAGGGAAAAGTCTTTGTCTATTTACCCTATTCATGCCCCTCATAATTTTGTAAACCTCTATACGGTCACCCCTCAGCTTCCGACGCTCCAGCCTGCTCAGCCTCTCCCTGTAGCTCAGATCCTCCAACCATGGCAACATCCTTGTAAATCTTTTCTGAACCTTTTCAAGTTTCACAGCATCTTTCCGATAGGAAGGAGACCAAAATTGCACGCAATATTCCTTTGATGGCCAAACCAATGTCTTGAACAGCCGCAACATGACCTCCCAACTCCTGTACTCAATACTCTGACCCATAAAGGCAAGTATACCAAACGCTTTCTGC
This sequence comes from Chiloscyllium plagiosum, assembly GCF_037043375.1. Taxonomy (NCBI): domain Eukaryota; kingdom Metazoa; phylum Chordata; class Chondrichthyes; order Orectolobiformes; family Hemiscylliidae; genus Chiloscyllium; species Chiloscyllium plagiosum. Next base: position 52,332,725 of record NW_028270186.1, on the reverse strand, counting down.
ACTATCCTATCTCCCTGCGACTCCACTTTCAAGGAGCTATGAATCTGCACTCCAAGGTCTCTTTGTTCAGCAACACTCCCTAGGACCTTACCATTAAGTGTATAAATCCTGCTAAGATTTGCTTTCCCAAAATGTAGCTTGTCGCATTTATCTGAAATAAACTCCATCTGCCACTTCTCAGCCCATTGGTCCATCTGGTCCAAATCCTGTTGTAATTTGAGGTAACCCTCTTCACTGTCCACTGCACCTCCAAATTTGGTGTCATCTGCAAACTTACTAAATGTACCTCTTATGCTCGCATCCTAATCATTTATGTCAATGACAAAACCGTAGAGGGCCCAGCACCGATCCTGTGGCCTGTAGAGACTGGAGGTCACAGGCCTCCAGTCTGAAAAACAACCGTCCACCACCACCCTCTGTCTTCTACCTTTGAGCCAGTTCTGTATCCAAATGGCTAGTTCTCCCTGTATTCCGTGAGATCTAACCTTGCTAATCAGTCTCCCCTGGGAAACCTTGTCGAACGGCTTACTCAAGTCCATATAGATCACATCTACTGCTCTGCCCTCATCAATCTTCTTTGTTACTTCTTCAAAAAACGCAATCAAGTTTGCGAGCCATGATTTCCCACGCACAAAGTCATGCTGACTCTCTCGAATCAGTCCTTGTCTTTCCAAATACATGTACATCCTGTCCCTCAGGATTCACTCCAACAACTTGCCCACCACCATTAAGAGTCTGGACAAAAGATGTGAAGGGGTACGAGAAATAAGTTTCAAAGGAAGATCCCAGGGATGAAATTCGTATCATATGAGGAGCAGGTGAAGTCTCTGGGTCTGCACTTGATGAAGTTTCAGAGGTGGCGGCAGAATCTCACTCAAACTTACAGATAAACGAGGGGGTGGGGGGTGGGGCTGGATGAAGTGGACGTGGGCAAGGTTTCTCCACGAGCAGGAGAGACTCGGGGCCAAGGGCACTGCTTCAGAGTGAAGGGACGACCCTTTAGAATAGAGATGTGGAGGAATGTATTCAGCCAGAGGGTGATGGATCTGTGGAACTCACTGCTTCATGGGTCTGTGGGTCCGAAGTGATTAAACGTGTCTAACTCAGAGATAGCTAAGTTCTTGATAAGTAAGGAGATCAAAGGTAATAGGGAGTAAGTGAGAGAATAGGGTTGAGAAACAATTCAGCCATAATCAAATAGTGGAATAGACCCGATGGACCGAATGGCCTAATTCTGCACCTATACGCGATGGTCTTATGGACTTTTCGATAGGTTTCTAAGTGTGCACTTAGCATTTTTGGCATGTCGTTTACAATACATTCCAGCACCTTCCTGATTATTGCTGTCACCTCTTGGTTTAAGATCAACTGCAGAGATCTACATCACAGAGTAACGTGGGAATCCTTGTGTATAAATCTCAGAAAGGTAGCATACAGGGCCAGCAGGTCATAGAAAAGGCAAATTGAATGCTGGCATTGTTTCCAAAGGGAATGGAGAATAAAAATAGGGAAGGCTTGTAACAATTATAGAGGACTCCAGTCAGCCCACACCAAGAACATTGTAAACAGGTTTGGTCCCCTATCTGGAGGGAAAATGCATTGGAGGCAGCCCAGAGAAGGTTCACCAGGCTGTTCTTCAAAATGGAGGGACTTTGATGAGAAGAGGAGGAGAAGGTTGAACTTGCAGTCGTTAAATTTTAGAAAATGAGGCACAAGTATTGATAAACCGAAGATTCTTGTGTTCTTACAGATTCGGTACTGAGACATTGTTTTCCTGATCAGGGATCTGTAACCGAGATAAACGGGAATACAGACACCAGAGAAACTAACAGAGAAAAGCTGGGTTGGAGAGACTGCAGGATGTTACACAGTTCGGGTGATTGGAGATCACTGTTAGTAGTTTGAGATCAGATAGGTTGTCGGCCTGAAAGATATCAAGGAGAGATACAGGGTTATCAGTCCTGAGAAAGTTACAGAGATCGGGAGGAATAAAAGGACTAAAGATTAAACAGATAGGGGTGGTTGTTGGAGTTCAGGAGATACAGAGACTGGGACATGTGTCAGGACGAGAGATTACATAGATATTGGTGGTAGCTGGAGCTACAGAAGGTTTTAGAGAAAGGGAGGGTGTTTGACACTGGAGATTAGACAGATTGGGGTGGTATTTGGAGCTACCGGAATTTATAGAGAAAGGGAGGATTGGAGGCACATAGATTACATAGATGGGGTGGTAGTTGAAGCTGCAGGAGTTTATAGAGACCGGAATGATTATTGGTGCTGGAGATTACACTGACATGCACAACAGTTGGAGCTGCGGGAGCGAGTGAAATAGGGAGGGTTGAAGGGGCTGGATCAGTTCACACACCCATGGAGAAGTGGAGGGATTGGAGGAGCCAGAGATACTGAGGATTTTAGGGTTGCAGGAGTTCAGAGAGCTAGTGAGCACTGTGAAGGCAGGTTTGAAGAATTGCCATCAGTTAATAGACATGTGGAGTGCTGTTCTGGAGGAGGTTACAGAAATCAACAGGATTGCAGATTCTGGAAAATATTACAAAGACAGTGAGCTGTAGTATTTGAGGAGGTTACAGCGACAGGATGCATTGAGGAGTTGGAGGCTGCTGCAGGTGTTAAACGTGCTGCAAGGGATCAATAACCTTACAGCATCAGGGGAGTTGGCAGCTCTGGAGATAAAGAATGAGAATTCAGTAACTGAAGAATATCACAGAGATGGGGAGTAACATATGAGTTAGAGGAGTTATGACATGAGATGAGCTGTATTCAATGGAGTCAGGAAAGATGCAGGGAGATTTGAAGGGACGACAGGTGATCAAAAGGACAGTGAGGCTTCTCAGTGTAGGATTGGGGCAGTTCATGCAGGCAGGGAGTATTTTATGGAATTGTGCTATTTGCAGAGATTAAGGGAGTTGTATAGAATTGAGGAATGAACAGAGATATGGAAGGCTGTAGTTAATGAAAACACTTGTTTATGTCGGATGCTGTGGTTCTGGAAATTATATGTACCGGAAAGCTGAGCAATCTGTCAGAGGTTAGAGATAGGAACAGCAATAGAGCCTGGAGACACCATCACAGATAGGGAGCATTGGATACACTGGAGGAAGTTTCTGCTTTAGGGATGGTTGTAGGGGAATGTAACGTTTACATCAATAAGTGTGTAAGTGCTGGAGAAGGGTATGGATATGATTAGATTGGTGGGGAGACTAGAGGAGCTTAAATTAACAGGGTGGGTGATAGTGACGGGAAGATGTTACATAGATCACCAGTCTTGTAGAAACTGATCGGGAGAGTGACAAGCATTGGAGTTGGTTCTACAGATCGGGTTTGTTGCAGGGACCTGAGAGGATTACACAGACAGGGAGGATTGTAGGATGTCCACATTTTCAGAGTGTTCCAGGACTGGAAAAGGTTACACAGCTAAGGAGGGATATTGGAGCTGTGGTGAGAGAGAAACTTTTCAGGTTGTCAGGTGCATGTTGATTTTAACGAATATAGAGGACCTTTAAAGAAATAGTTTTAAGCTAATAAATAACTTTTGGTATTGTAGCTTGACCACAAGAGAAGTAGGAGGGACATTTCGCAATAAGCTTATAGTTTGTAGGTCCGCTTTTTGGTCTATCATCATAGTAAAGGGTGATCTCAGAAGTCAGAAGGTTAGAAAAGAGGAACTGGATAAAATGACAGAAAGGTTGTAACGAACAAGGACAGCCAAATGAGACATATTTAAAAGGAAAACAAGTGAGGTAATTAATAAGTATGATCGACTTAGGCTTGGGTGCAGGGAATTACCAAATGAGGGAATAACGGGCGCAAGTAATAACCAAAGAAGGGGGTAGAAAGAAATAGGCACTTATGATAGGTTTATTGCTTAGTGTAGGGGTGTCGAGAGACCCCTCAGAAAGGGTCTCATAAAAAAGCTCTGTATTTTACTGTCGGGTGTGACTCTCCTTGTAGAGCCACCCAACTTTAAAGATGTTCGAATAAATGTACTGCTTCGGATCTCTTTGACTTGGACTGAAAATTATTGATTAAGTGGGTTAGTTTCTCACAATTGAGGGCTCGTCCGGGATGAACTTCACCTCCTGAAAAGGCTCCCACATTCGATAACTGAGAAGGTGCGCCCCGTTCCCCGTTTTTCAGCGGTGGATGGCTTGAGGGATTGCGTAAATTGAATTCTATAAGAATCGTTCCGAACCAGTTGGCAGTGAGTGTGTGTACTTTGAGTTGAACTCATGGGGACCTTGGGTGGGACCCAAGGGGGAAGGCACAACCGGAAGACGTCTAATAGCCACGTAGCTCTGTGCACAGACCAAGGTAAGAAAACTGACTTTTAAGTATTACCTTGGTGGCTGGGTCTTGGGTTTTAGTAGTTATGAGGTGTTAATGAAAGTAACCTGGGGGTTCGGGAGTTCCAAACTCCTACCTCGAGTAGGACTCGAGGTTTCTGGTTCATAAGGGTGGGACCCCTAACTCGATTGCCTTTTCGCGATTTACAAGGACACCAGAATCACCTGACAGGGGTCAGGCTAACCCATAAAAAGTGCCCTATTTCTTGAGTTGGACTCAAGGATTTTCTAGGGAAAGGTTCCTCAGATTCTGTAGGGATTGGATACCTATTGGGAGAGGTGATTGAAGCCACTGGGTGGTGAACGAGAGTGAGATGGGTTGTGCAACAAGTAGTAAAGGAAAATCCTCCGCTGAGAAGGGAAGCATTCCTGGCAACATTCCTCGAGAAAGTCCGTTGGGTAAGATGTTGGGAAATTGGAAGCAAAATGAACACACACGATAAAAAGCTAGAAAGAAGATGATTAAGTGTTGTAGTTTTGTATGGACTAAGGAACATATTCTTCGTCCTGCCATCTTCTGACCAAAGTACGAGTCGGACGAAGACTCGGTTTGTCAATATTTAAATTTATATGTTAATGAAAAATAACCCTTCAGTCAGGAGGAGTCTGATTATGCGTTCTGTTGGAAGGGTGGATCTAAAATACGGATGTGCATTGTAAAAATAGATGAAAAGAAAATCCCTTGTACACCACCTTTATCCCCATGAGAGCTATTAGATAATTTACCTCCCGCCATTTGGAAGAATCCAACAGCCCATGGCGGTTTCTGGTACGAGTCAAGGGCAGGCAGTGGGACTGGGGCAGGTGGATAAAGGTCCCACCACATCTGAGACAGAACAGGAAATAGATAAAAGTCAGGTCCCGATTGCAAAACGCACCAGAAGCTAAATGGAAAGATTAGAAAACAGTGAAGGGGAGGCGGAAGAAATGTTGGTCCAAAACATGCTTCCATTAAGAGATGTCCCGATCGGGGAAAAAGAAATTGGATTTGATAATGCCCCTTTAACTAGTAGCGAAGTAAGGTCCTTTAAAAAAACAAATGTAAATCCTTATAGAAGACCCGATAGTTATGTCAGAACAAATTGATCAATTCCTGGGTCCACATGTATATACTTGGACAGAATTGATGTCCATACTAAATATTTTATTTAGTGGAGAAGAAAGATGTTTGAAAAGGAAAGCAGCATTTGGGGTCTGAAACAGGGAACACCCCATGGGAATTGAAGGGGCAGGTCAGGCAGACGATAAGTTCCCCTTAAGAGACCCCAATTGGGATAATCAGAAACAAGAAAATAGGGGAAAGATGAAAATTATGAAAAGTTTATTAATAAGGGCAATTGGAGAAGCAATTGAAGGCATTTGAGGTACGTCAAGGAAAGGAAGAGAGTCCCTCGGCGTTTTTACAAAGACTGAAGGACTCTATGTGCAAATATTCTGGGATGGATTTAGGGGGGCCAGTAGGGGAAGGATTGTTGAAAATATACTTTGCGACTAAGTCTTGGCCAGATATTCAGAAGAAAATACAGAAAATATTGGGATGGAGTGAGAAACCATTTGATGAATTGCTGAGGGAGGCTCAGAGAGTACTTTTAAGGAGAGAGGACGAAAAACAGAAACAAAAGGCAAAAATAAGGCAAAAAAGACTGAAACACAGGAAATAGATAACCGACGGAATATGTGGCCAAATGAGAAAAACCAACGGTATGGTAGAGGAAGGGGGATACCCTAGAAGTAAGGGGGAATAGATTGACAGATGAGGCAGCTAGGGTGGTGGCCATGAGTCCACCAGAAGCAGTAATATGTCCCCTGATACCTTTGCTCCCTGATCCTCCGAGTACTCCGTTATTTAATAATAAGGAGGAGGAGGAACTGAAAGATATTAGTGCGTTTAAAACAGAAGAGGGCTGTTGGCTGCTACCTGATGGAATGGAGATGCTTAATAAAATGATGACGCGAGAAATTATGACCATTTTGCATCAGGGAAGTCATGGGTGGGGGGGGGGGGGGTGCAGGCAATGTGCGATTTAGTCCTGCGAAAATATGGGTGTAAAGAAGTATATACCATTGCCAAACAGATATGTGAAGGATGTATAACATATAAAAAGATAAACAAAAAGGTTTTGAGGAGACAGGTTCAGGGAGGACGACCACCTGGGCTACGACCATTTCAGAATATCCAGGTAGGTTATACCGATTTACCCCGTGTGGAAAGTTTGAAGTACCTGTTGGTGCTCGTTGACCATATGTTCGGTTTGAATCATACCCCTTGGCTACAGCCACCGAGAATTGGGTATGCAAGGTGATTCTTGAACAGATAATTCCCAGGTACTGGATAGTAGAACATATAGACTCAGATCAAGGTACACATTTTACTTCTAAAGTATTATAGGAGACAATGAAGAGTTTAGGAATCTCCTGGGAATTCCACACCCCTTGGCACCCGTCCTCATCAGGAAAGGTTGAAAGAATGAATCAGACGCTGAAAAAGCAACTATCGAAATTAGTACTTGAGACCAAACCCCCGTGGACAAAGTGTCTACCCTCGGCGAATAGCACAGAAAAACGACTTGGGACTGTCCCCAATGAAATATTGTTCGGCTTACCTTATTTGGGCACAAAAGTGGTGGTTCAAATTAATGAACAGAAGTTAAAGAAGTATGTACTGGCCCTGTCCGATTCTCTATCTTTTCTTCAAACTCAGGGTCAGCTTGCCGAGACGCCACCCCCTTGACTTTGCAGTGCATCCGCTCAGACCGGGCGATTGGGTACTAATCAAATCGTAGTCGGAGACGAAACTTCAGCCAGACTGGGAAGGTCCGTATCAAGCCCTCCTCATGACAGAGACGGCAATTAGGACGGCCGAAAAGGGCTGGACACATTATACAAGAATCAAAAGGCCAGTCAAACCCCCGAACGACAAGGGAATTTGGATAACAGAAACAACAACGGAACCGTTTAAACTTAAGTTAAAGAGAACTGTTTAAAGGAACGTTTAATGGATGGATAAGTGATTGTTTGTAAGGTTGCAACGTGATCGCGGGATAAGTTTCTGTCAAATTGTTGGTTTCGTCTCTCGGCACGCCCTTTTCACGAATGGAGAGAGTGTATAGTTTAGTCTTTTTGCTCCCCTTCCATGATTGCGTTTTAGTAAGAACGTCTTATGTGGTACTAATGGTCCCCGAGAGTACCAATCCCCATGTCACAGAAGCCGATATTTGCAGTTGGTAGATTGTGGGACTGTGGAAAGTCAGAGGAAGTATAGTAACTCAGCAATTCATCTCAAATCCTATGGAGGTTACTCAGTACAAAATGGAAAGAAATTAGACCTCAAACCCTCTGACCCCCGGGCCCCCATGGCAGAGATGGCTGATCTTGGTGATAGGAATACATTTTGGAATGCATTTCACGGTAAGGGCAAACCTTAGGAAAATCCTCTCATCCAAGTACGCCGAAGCCCTGTTCGGCCTCCCCCTCATTGTCCAGACCAAAGGTGCAACCCAGTGTACATTACAGTGAAGAATACCTAGTGGAAGGAAGGGATATATGACCGGCGGCGTGGGTGGGGTGGTGGGGAGGAGGGTTTACCAGGTCCAGCTCAATGAAACATTTGGCATAGAAATGATAATTGGCAGGCAGAATTTGATTTTCTCGTGATGTTGATTTCGCCTACAGGTGAGAACCGGGTCCGTAGTGGAAAGTACGAATGCCAAGGTTAGGGCAGGGTTGGGAGGGGGACGGTCACAATTGTAGAGATGAAAGACTTGAAACAGTCTATTGAAATAGAAACGGAATACGTGGATATAAATGCCTGGGTTGAATGGGTGAAGTACACTGTGAAAAGTCTGAATAAAATCATTTGCTATGCATGTGCCTCTGGTGGCTCGCATGGTTCCCTTTCCGCACGGGTAGATGCGGGACAGGTCTGGTATGATATGTATGATAGCCCTGTACCAGGATGAGACAGCGTGGGGGACCCAGGCTGTCGGTCTTTCCTGTTGTTGTTCCCTCCCCTGACGGAGGATTTAAAAAGTCCCCCTTCATTTTCGGACGTGGTCGGGAATCGTATCTCCTGTGTGTGAAGGCAGGTGTCGGACTGGTCCCGATTTCTTGGAGACGTAAAGTCCTGCTCGGAAATCGAATTGGTTGCCGAGACAGTGGTGGGAGGAAACTATTCAGCTTTAAAGATACCCCAAGTGGATTTGTGGTGGTACTGTGGCGGAAAGATTCTAAGACCTACTATGCCCTCTGACTGGCGAGACTCTGGTGCAATTGTGCAATTGGCTATTCTATTCAACCTAGCATTTGAAAAAGGTGAGATTCCTGGAATGGGGAAAACGAGGAATGCACGGTCAGTGTTTGCTGCCTCCTTTGGATGATGATATTTATTTGGACGGGATAGGGCTTCCCAGAGGGGTGCCTGATGAATTTAAGACTCATAACCAGATAGACAATAGACAATAGACAATAGGTGGAAGAGTAGGCCATTCTGCCCTTCGAGCCTGCATCACCATTCAATATGATCATGACTGATCATCCTTAATCAGTATCATGTTTCTGCCTTATCTCCATAACCCTTGATTCCACAATCCTTGAGAGCTCTATCTAACTCTTTCTTAAATGAATCCAGAGACTGGGTCTCCACTGCCCTCTGGGCAGAGCATTCTACACAGCCACCACTCTCTGGGTGAAAAAGTTTCTCCTCATCTCTGTCCTAAATGGTCTACCCCGTATTTTTAAGCTGTGTCCTTTGGTTCGGCAATCACCCATCGGCAGAAGCATGTTTCCTTGCCTCCAGAGTGTCCAATCCTTTAATAATCTTATATGTCTCAATTATACCCCCTCTCGGTCGTCTAAACTCAAGGGTATACAAGCCCAGCCGCTCCAGTCTTTCAGTGTAAGGTAATCCCGCCATTCCAGAAATTGACCTCGTGAACCTACGCTGCACTCCCTCAATAGCCAGAATGTCTTTCCTCAAATTTGGAGACCAGAACTGCACACAGAACTCCAGGTGTGGTCTCACAAGGGCCCTGTACAGCTGTAGAAGAACATTTTTGCTTCTATACTCAATCCCTCTTGTTATGAAGGCCAGTACGCTATTAGCCTTCTTCTCTACCTGCTGTACCTGCATGCTTACCTTCATTGCCTGGTGTACAAGAACACCGAGATCTCTTTGTACTGCCCCTTTACCTAAATTGATTCCATTTAGGTAGTAATCTACCGTCCTGTTCTTGCCACCATAATGGACACCATACATTTATCCACATTAAACTGCATCTGCCATGCATCTGAGCACTCACCTAACTTGTCCAGGTCACCCTGTAATCTCCTAACATCCTCATCATATTTCACCCTGCCACCCAGCTTAGTATCATCAGCAAATTTACTAATGTTATTACTAATACCATCTTCTATATCATTCACATATATTGTAAAAAGCTACGGTCCCAGCACTGATCCCTGCGGTACCCCATTGGTCACTGCCTGCCATTCCGAAATGGAGCCATTTATCACTACCCTTTGTTTCCTATCAGCCAACCAACATTCAATCCAAGTTAGTACTTTGCCCCTAATGCCATGCGCGCTAATTTTCTCACTAACCTCCTATGTCGGACTTTATCAAAAGCTTTCTGAAAGTCCAGGTACACTACATCTACTGGATCTCCCTCGTCCATCTTCACAGTTACATCCTCAAAAATAGCAGCTGGATTTGAATCTCTTTTCTGGAGGGTAACAATGAATAAAAATGTCGATTGGATTAATTGCGTTTTTTATAACCAACAAAGATTTACAAATTGCACCGGAAACGCTGTTAAAGTAATAGCTGAACAGTTAGATGCCACAAGCAGGATGGCCTGGGAAAATAGGATGGCCTTAGATATGATGTTGGCAGAAAAAGAGGGAGTTTGTGTTATGTTAGGGGGAAGTTGCTGCACCTTTATTCCGAATAACACGGCCCCAGATGGCTCGATTCCTCGAGCCTTACAAGGATTGACGTGCCTCTCATTTCACCCATCGGCAGATAAAACACGTTATTTGACGTCTTCATAATCTCGTGACCCTCTCATCTGACAGCGCAGCGAATACTTCTCGAGCTCTGCCGAACAGCTTAGTCCGAAGTAGCATTACTCAAAAATCCTCAGACCACTCCATCTGCCGAGCCAATTTTTCAATGAAATAAAGAAGGCCTCAACATCCTTCTCATCAAAGTGTGGCAGAGTTTTGACATAGTTATATATGTCACTAATGTCCCTTTTAATCTTCATCATGTTAACTTGACTTTGCTAACTAAATCGCAACTTCTCAAGTGCAAATTGGCTCTCTTTTTGCTCAGCTAAGCACCTTCTTTCTCTTTCTCTCGCCTTTTCTTCTCTCTCTCTCTTTGCTCAGCTACGAAACTTCTCTCTTTTTTCTTTCTCTTCTCTCTTGCTTTCTCTTTCTTCTTTCTCTGTCTCTTTCCTTTCGTTTATTTTTAAACTGAATTTTCTTGAATTGTATTTTTTTTGAATTGTAATTGTTTCTCTGACATAACTTTGTGTTTGAGTAATTTCCTGACAATTTCAGCTTTACTCTTGTTCTTGGTGAAACACAAATCTAAGTTATTTGCTAATTCTAAAAGTTTTGCCTTTATCTTTGCTTCTAAACGCCCTCGGCCAATGTGAGAATAATCTTCAAGCTCAGAACCTCTTTAACATTTTAAGAACCATTTCTCTCACCTTTAATTTAACCAACCACAAGTCACCGAAATTAAACAAAGTGTCTCACCGACTTTTTGTATAAAGCTCTCGGACAATAATGTGCAAATGATTAAATCTACTGTGCGTTTTCATACCCCAAACCTATTTAAATCTGCCCGAATCCCAGACTGGATCTGTCTAAACCCGTTCAAATCGCATTCAAAGGGCACCAAACGGTAAACCCCTCACCTAAATTAAACCAGCCACAGAGAAAATGTTCACCTCATGCCAGAATCTGTTAAATTTCGAGAAGCAAAGAACCATTTACATAGGTCACTATTTAAAGTAAAATTTACAATTTTGCTATTTAACTCCAACAGAGAATATTAAAATGAGTAACTATTTAGAACTCGTTTCGTTAAACCTATCTTTTACCTCCCACTCTACAATACTGGTCCGATAAAACAAAACACCACGATTAAGATTTACAAAACAAAATCACGTTTCAAAACCAGTCAGCTTTATCAATTCTCCTTTGTAGATTTTGCACTGTAAATTTTTATCTCGTGTCAGCTTCGATGTTCTGCTGTGCAAACTTCTTATAGACAGGTACCTTTAGAAAGCTCTTCTGCCAGCAGTCTATCTTTGTGGGTGTCCTTGACAGTTCTCCCCCTAAATGTTCAAAATGACCAGTTTTACACCTCAAAACATTGGATTATTTCATTGATCTTGACGTCATCAAACGTATTATATTTCAAACTCGATTGGATTTCAGTGTTTGGGGCATAATTTAAACTGAATTTGTTTTTGTTCCGTGGCAACTCAGACTCAAGATTAGCTTCACAGTCAAATGTTACATTTTAACTTCTTTCAGAACAATGTACACCTCTATACCTTCATAACAATATCGTTTGTCAGCCCGACATAGTTTTCCATAAATTCGATCATCTAAGTTGACATAATACTTTTTTTCAGTTTCAAAAAAAGATCCGTTTTCTGTGTGTGTGTGTGTGTTGTGAATAATCCTCTGTAATTGAACTGAGACGGAAGAATGAGATGTAATCACATTCCCATATGAAGAAGTAAGTGTGCAACTTTTTCGAGGTTTCTGATATTTTTTTAAAAATGCAAAATTTCCTTTATTCAGGATTGAGAAAGTGAACAAATGATGTTCACGGACAGAACAGGAGTAATTTAATAAAACTTAACTGGGATTATTGACTGACCAAATATTTAGTTTTCTCCTGAGAGATTAAATTCAGCTTTCTTTCAAGTCTGAGTTGCATATGTTATAATCAATATGCAACTATCATCGGTGACAAAACCAGAAATTGCTGGAAATGCTCAGTAGTTCTGGAAGTATCTGTTGAGAGAAAGCAGATTTAACACAGTGTAACGGAATGGGTCGAGGTTGCTGGCTTTTTGCCAAAAGTGTTCAGCAATGTGCCGGTTAGATGCATTAGTCGGGGTAAATGCAGAGTAATAAAGTAGGGGAATGGGTCAGGGTGCGTTACTCTTCGGAGGGTCAGCGTGGACGTGCTGTGTGAAATGGCCTGTTTCCCCACCGCAGCGATTCTATGATTATATGAATTCTTCATACAAAGGGCGGTTGGTGCGAGGATCAGGGATGTCTCCGAGCATGTTCTGGGCAAACTGAAGGGTGAGGGTGAACAGCCAGCGGTCGTGATACACATTGATACGAATGACATACGTAGGAGGACTGAAAGGTCCTGCAAAGAATTTTAGGTGGCAAAGCCTGAGTTGAAAAGCAGGATCTCCAGGATTGTAATCTTGGGATTACTCCCCGTGCCACCTAGAATTGAGACAAGGAAGAGGGAGATATCATAGTTGAATACGTGACTAAAGAGCTGGTCTTGGAGGAGGCTTTCTGATATTTGGATGATTCGGATAGCTTCTGGGACGGGTGAGAGCAGTGCAAAAAGGACAGGGCGCACCTAAACTGGAATGGCCCAACATCCTGCAAGCGAGGTGTGATAGTGTAACTCGGGTAGGTTTAACCTAATAATACAGGAGGCTGGGAACCAAAGCAGCAAATTAGAAACTGAGCTGAAAGTGAAGGTTAGTCAACTAAACAGGCAGAGCCAGTACATGATCATGCTGAAGGAAGGAATAGTAACAATTTAAGAAATGAGTAGAAAGTTGGAATAAATGATAGGCTCACTATTATCGGCGATCAATAAATAAGGATGAAGAGCCTGTGCACAAAACTATTAAAAGAGAAAGACAAATCAATAGAACTTACATAAAAATACTTTTAACTAAATGTGTGCAGTATTTGAAATAAAATTAATCAGCTGACAGCTCAAACAGAGATAACTAGGTATGGCCTGGTGGGGATAACTGAAATGTGGTTGCAGGAATGTCAGGACTGGGGTGTTAAATGTACAAGGGTACTCAGAATTCAGACAAGAAGGAATAACAGGTGGAGTGTCTGTATTGGTTAAGGGTGATCTCAAGGCTGTAATAAGAAATGATATTAGCACGTTGGACAAAAATGATGAATCCATCCGGATCGAAATAAATTACATCGAAAGATACCCGTTGGTAGAAGCATTCCCAGCTCACAAACCCCCACCCCGGCAAACTACTTTCAAAGTAGGGAATAGCATGAACCAGAGAATAACGTTGGTTTGAGGCAAGGACACAAGAGTGATCATGCGTAATTTGAACATGCATATTGACTGGATTGATGAATTTGGCAAGGGGAGCCTCAAAGAACGATTCGTCGAACGTAGGAGGGATGATTTCTTCGAGTAACATTTCAAGGAACCAAACAGACAACTGACTTTGTTATAATGTAATGAGGAAGGAGTGACCAATCATACTGTAGTACAAGATCACCTTAGAAAGAGTGACCACAACATGCTCGAGTTTCACATTCAGACTGAAACAGTGAAGAAAGAGTCACAGATGTGAGGTGTAGTGTTGGACAATGATAAGTTTACTGGCCTGAGGAAGGACTTGGCCTGAGTGGACTTGGCAAAAACATTTAAGGGCGGCACAGTTGAAGAACAGTGGCAACTACATCGGGAGATAGTCCAAACTCCTTAATTAAAGTGTAATCCTGAGTGGAAGAGGAAATTTAAAAAAGGTGTAAAGTGATCCATGTCTTAACAAGGAATTTAATTATAACATGAAGGCATTATCACCGACTGCTGATCCAGATAATGTTCTGGGGACTCGGGTTCAAATGCCGCCATGGCAGATGGTGGAGTTTAAATTCAATATGAACCTGTAATTAAGAGTCTGTTGATGGTAATGAATCCTTTGCTTATTGTTTGAAACACCCATATGTTTCATGAATGTCCTTTAGGACCGGAAACCGCCATCCTTGCCTAGTCTGACCTACATGTGACTTCAAACCCACATAAAGTTGCTTGACGCTTAACTGCCCTCTGAGCAATTAGGGAAGGACAATGAGTGCTGTCTAACCAGCGACGCCATCTTCCTATGAATGGAATAAAGAAAAACGCTTTAATTGTTCGCAAACTTTTGCTAAAAACAAAATCAAAATGGCTACGAAGGAAAATGCGTCAAAAACATAAGAATTAATAAAAAACACTTCTCCGAGTAGACGAAAAGTAAAAGAATGCTGAACGCAAATGTTGGCCTTATAAAGAATGAAAACGGCGGGGTAGGAATGGGAAACTCAGAAGGGGCAGAGGTAAAGCTAACACTTCTTGCTTTCACAGTGGACGATAATTTCTTCCTAAAACTTACAACAACTGCAAAGCCTCTTGATGGAAGTACGATGCTGAGGGAAAAATGTATTAAATACATTGATGGGATTTGAGGGAGGTCAGGCTCTCGGCCTGCAGTCGATTATAATAAAGGAGGTAACAGCAGAGGTACCTAACATGTTAGTTACGATATTTAAAAAAATCCTTTGATTCTGGAACTGTGCCGAAGTATTAGAAAATTAATAATGTGACGCTCGTATTCAAAACAAGAGATAGCAAAAAAAAGGCAAATTTTATACCAGTGAGTTTTAACTCTGTGGCGGGTAAGTTTCTTCAGTCAACCATAAAGTAGGAAATAACTGAACATTTGGAAAAACAAAGATCAGTCCACCACTGTCAGCACGGTTTCATGATGGGCAGGTTGTGCTTCACATACCTGCTGGACTTCGAACGTAACCGACAATGTGGATAATTGGGATATAGCAACTGCTGTACATCTAAACTTCAGAAGGAATTTGACAAGGTGCTGCATAAAGGACTGATCGAGCAGGTTAGATACCAGGGTGTTACGGGTAGAATATTGAATTGTATAAAAGATTGGCTGACTGACAGAAAGCTAAGCATCGGGATAACTCTCTTTCTCTGACGAACTAAAACAAGTGAGGTGCTGCAAGTTTCAGTTCTCAGACCTCAACTGTTTACAATCAATCCCAATGACTTGGCAGGAGAGACAGAGTGTAGCAACTAAATTTACAGATGGTACTAAACTAGATGGCAAACAGGCTGTAATACAGAAATAAAGAGTTTACTGATGAATATTGGAAATTAGGGCAGATTGTTATATCTGGCGGATGGTGTTTAATGTGGATAATCCTTCCGCCACCCCTAATTTCTATGTTCTTGTGTTGCTCCATCTACAGTTCTTTGAATTTTATTCATTGTTGGTGGTTGGGGTGACAGGAGTCGACGGGTTTGGTTGAGGGAGGTGTAGGTTGCTCTGAGTGTCCGGAAAAAGACATTAATGTGGAGAAAAGACCGCAGTCAGGCTTTGTTGATTCCCACAGCAGGCCTGGCACCCAGCTGGCCTACCCCTGCTCTTTATTCCTGATGTTTAATTGCCTGCAGTAAACCACATCAAAATGTTGCAGTCAGACAGACAGTCCGTAATTAACATGCCCATTTCATAATAAAGAGACAAATTACCATTCCGATCAGAAGTAAATACTTGGCAATTCTTTAGAGATTTCAATGTCTATTTGCTGCAATTTCAGACTGGGAAGTGGGTGACGGGACTGCAAAACACTTTAGCATTGTTGCAACGTTATAGTTTAGATACTGAGTAAAGATATTACATTATCAACACTGTTGGAAAGTGTCATTCTGTACAGCTTACGAAAAATATTTTGAATAATTATAAAAGAATACAGACATTGAAAAGATTAGAAAAGGAAGATGTGAAGAGGATACAAGTCTTTCAAGAGGTCAGGGGAACGGGCAAATATTGGTCTTTGGATCATAGTTGAGAAACTGTGTCTGTGTTTGAGCATGTTGGAGAGTTGAATGGAAAAAATGTATTATTTTAATGAACAGATTGCGAAACGGAGGCACAAGGAATGGGGAATCTGGATCACAAAACAAACCTCTGCGTCAATATCACATTTTTTCTGAATACAATATAAATCTTGAAATATTTTAAAACCAAATACATTTAGAAATAGGAAAGTTTTTCTACAGTTTACAGATTAATGGTGAGACCACTTTCACTTTCTAAGTGTATGTCCTTATTATTGAGACTCCGAGTAAGTGGAAAGGCTGCTCTCTGATCACCCTGGGAATACCCCTTATGCTGTTTAACAACGCCACCAGGAGCACCTCTCAACCTTCTTTGCTTAAAAGTAAAATCAAGTAAATCAAGCCTCTCTCTTCAGTTTGAGTACTCTCTTGTCTTAATACTTCAGAAATGTATCGCATTTATATGTGTTACATTTTTCATCAGCGATTGGTCTGTCCACCTGAACAGTTGGTTTATACCCTCTTGGAACCTCACACTTTCCTCCTCGCTGTGAACCACCAGCTTATCTTTGTGTCATCCACAACGTTATGTATCATTCCCCACAAACTCCATCCCTCCCATTCTCATCATCATCATTTATGAAGTTCACTTCTTAGCCTTGATTTTCTTACCGTTCTCTTGTTATTCCTATTTTTGTGAATTTATAGCGTAATGCAGTTGAGGTTTTTTATGAGGGAGACACGAATTTGATTTTGGACATGAAGCTGAATTCGCCTTTTATATTATGCCCTTCTCTATGATTTATTCATAAGGCTTGTACGTAATTAATATTGGATTAGGTTTAGGTGGATTTTCCTGCAACATTTGGGTTTTACGTGGACCTGGGTAATGTTTTTTGTTTCATTCTTGCAATAGTCAGAGCTGAAGGAACTTTCTGTCTGTACGATGAACACAGATTCACAATTTTGTTTGAAAGAGTTCGAGTGATGAGGATAAAGATTCAATTAAATTCTACATTTAGAATCGTGGCAGGAGATTAAATCTTATTGTAAAGTCACTTTGAATTGGGAACAAATTATTAAAACATGCAACCACTTTTCTTCATATTGTAAAAACAATTTCGCATAATGTTCTTAGAGCAGCATGGATCTTACAGCTGCTCCTGGGATTGCAGGCAGTGAAATATTTAATGTAGTCATTTTTTGCAGTTGATATAGTTATTATAGTTTATTAATTTAACATCTTTTGTTTATGTTTTGT
This sequence comes from Chiloscyllium plagiosum, assembly GCF_037043375.1. NCBI lineage: Eukaryota > Metazoa > Chordata > Chondrichthyes > Orectolobiformes > Hemiscylliidae > Chiloscyllium > Chiloscyllium plagiosum. The sequence continues at coordinate 52,315,216 of NW_028270186.1, read as the reverse complement.
TTCATTAACATACAAATAAAAATAAACAAAATAAAAAATGCAATTTTCTTTGAAACGAACTTTTGTTTTAAAAGAACTTTTTAAGGGTAGTTTAAGAAAGAAAGGAAACGTCTATTTCAATTTTAAAAGGTTTCTTTTATTACACTGCATATGTGTTTTCGGTTTGAAAAATTAATCATCTCTGTTTAAAATAAGGAGTTGAACCTTCCTTCCAGAGAGTCCTACATGTTTTCAGCTCCGGAGGAGACTACTTTCTTTTCAGGATTTATTGAAGAGGAATATTTTATGGATTTAATTAGCTAAATTGTTGATTTTGTTTAAGTTTTATATGTTTGATAAGTATATGTATATATTTTATCATTTTTAAAACATTATTGGCTGCAGGTAATGAAAGGTAACATCTATATAAGTTGTCAAAAACAATCCTGCTTTGAGGCATAATGTTATTAAGGCCATATGTCAGGCACAGAGAGAGATGGTTAGAAGATTTAGAAAAAAACAATGTTGTCCAGCAAATCACTTAGATAGTTGGGTGTCTGTCAGGAAAGATAAGAACGTAGTTCAAATGTCTCCGGTGGCTATTCCTCTATCAAAATGCTTTTCAGCTTTTAGAACAGCTGAGGGGGATTGTCTCTCTGAGGAAAATGGAATAGCAATCAATGATTGGACAATTGGAATGATTCTTATGTTCAGCAGTGTTTGAGAAGTGTTAGTAGAATTATTGCTTCAGTGGACTTTTCTATCAAGGGCATCAACAGGAGATTCTGAGGCAGTGACCATTAATTTAGGATGGTTTGTTGCTTTTCCTGTGCGAGGATTAAGAACGTTTCGAAACATTTTAAGCACGTTGTTAAAGGTGAGATTGAGTAGCCAAACATTATTGTAGATAATGGCAGGAATGACATTTTTAGGGAAAGATTAAAACAGTAGAGTGTTCAAAAAAGGGAATAGGGATAACCCCGGGAATTACAGGCCAGTTAGTCTTACTTCATGGTAGGCAAAGTAATGGAAAGGGTACTGAGGGATAGGATTTATGAGGATCTGGACAGACACTGCTTGATTAGGGACAGCCAGCACGGATTTGTGAGGGGTAGGTCTTGCCTTACAAATCTTATTGAATTCTTTGAGGAGGTGACCAAGCATATGGATGAGGGAAGAGTATTGGATGTAGTGTACATGGATTTTAGTAAGGTTCCCCATGGTAGGCTTTTGCAGAAAGTCAGGAGGTATGGGATAGAGGGAAATTTGGCCAGTTGAATAGAGAACTGGCTAATCGGTCGAAGTCAGAGAGTGGTGGTAGATGGTAAATATTCAGCCTGGAGCCCAGTTACAAGTGGAGTTCCGCAGGGATCAGTTCTGGGTCCTCTGCTGTTTGTAATTTTTATTAATGACTTAGAAGAGGGAGTCGAAGGGTGGGTCAGTAAATTTGCAGATGATACGAAGATTGGTGGAGTTGTGGATAGTGAGGAAGGTTGTTGTCTGCTGCAAAGGGACATAGATATGATACAGAGCTGAGGAGTGACAGATGGAGTTCAACCCTGTCAAGTGTGAGGTTGTCCATTTTGGAAGGACAAATAAGAATGTGGAATACAGGGTTAACGGTAGGGTTCTTAGTAAGGTGGAGGAGCAGAGGGATCTTGGGGTCTATGTTCATTGCTCAGGTGGATAGAGCTTGCAAGAACGCCTGTGGTGTATTAGCGTTCATTAGCAGAGGGATTGAATTCAAGAGCCGTGAGGTGATGTTGCAGCTGCACAGGACCTTGGTTAGGCCACATTTGGAGTACTGTGTGCAGTTCTGGTCGCCTCACTTTCGGAAAGATGTGGAAGCTTTGGAGAGGGTGCAGAGGAGATTTACCAGGATGTTGCCTGGAATGGAGAATAGGTCTAACGAGGATAGGTTGAGAGTGCTAGGCCTTTTCTCCTTGGAATGGCGAAGGCTGAGGGGTGACTTGATAGAAGTTTATAAGATGATCAGGGGAATAGATAGAGTAGACAGTCAGAGACATTTTCCTCGGGTATAACAGAGTGTTACAAGGGGACATAAATTTAAGGTGAAGGGTGGAAGTTATGGGGGGATGTCACGTGTAGGTTCTTTCACCAGAGAGTGGTGGAGGCATGGAATGCGCTGCCTGTGGGAATGGCAGAGTCAGAATCATTGGTGGCCTTTAAGCGGCAATTGGATAGGTATATGGATGGGTGCTTAAGCTAGGGCAAATGTTCGGCACAACATCGTGGGCCGAAGGGTCTGTTCTGTGCTGTATTGTTCTATGTTCTATGTTCGATGTTAAGAGGTGAGGGAGAGTATTAAAAATAAAACCGTTAAAGCAATACTTTCTTGTTTATCCCAATGCCAAACTCAACTGGGAAGGAACAAAGGGTTAAAGGAGAAAAATCTACGGCTGTAGAGCTATTGTGTTATTGAGGGATTTAGATTTTTGCGAAATTGGAATCTATTTTAGAATAGAAATGACCTGTTCAGAAAAAAATGTTCTAATCGAAACTGGAAAGCAACGAATATCTCAGCAAAGTGATTTGCTCATTCTATGTAGGGAAACTTTATATTGATAGAGACGGCATGGCGGATATTCCAGGTAGCAGTGGAAATGGCAGGATGGTTAGCAAAGTTAATGAATGTGAGGAGAGCAAGTCAATTGGAAAAGAAAACCGACAGAGTCAAGATTATGTAGTAATTCTGAAGCACGAAATTGCATTTATTTCAGTGTAAGGGGTCTTACAGGGAAGCCTGATGAATTCAAGGTATGTTTAAGAACATGGGATTGTGACATCATATGCATTACAGAAAATTGTTTGACAGATGTCCAAGTCGTGACTGTAGTTCTGGGAAAGCACAGCAGGTCAGCATGTCAGGAACAGGAAAGTTAACGTTTTCCTGCTCCTCGGATGCTGTGACCTGCTGTGCTTTTCCACCACCACACTCTTGAGTCTAATCTCCAGCATCTGCAGTCCTCACTTTTGCCTTAAAGATGTTCAAGACTGGCAATTCAATATTCCAGGTGTTACGTGTCATAGAAAGGATGGAAACAGACATGCGAGAGGGCAGGGAGGGGGAGGTCTGCCATTTTTGATTAAAGGAATAATTGATTGCTGTAACTGGGGAAGATATTTCTGTAAAATTAACCAGTTAAAATACATAAGTCGTATTAAAAATACCAAAATAAAGTTCACTTTGAACAGATTGCACTAAATGCTCGTTTGTGACAAATCTTTCAGTGAAAATATATTGGTTGAAATTAAAAATAAGAACGGAAAGAGCACGTTGGTTGTATTGTACCATATGCTCTCCAACAGTAAGAAAGAAATTGAGAAACAAAAATGTAGGGAGATCCCGGATATATTTAAGCTTAATAAGGTTGTAATAATGGGGGATTTTAATTTTCTAAAATTGATTGGGAATACCCCTGGGTTAACGGGTTGGATGGTGAAGAATTTGTCAAATGTGCTCCTGAAAATCTTCTTCATCAATATGTGGATGATTGCAACAGAGAAAGAGCAAAACTATGCCTTCTTTTTTGCAATAGGCAGCGCAAGTGACTGAAGTAAACGTGAGGGAATATTTTGGGTTTTGCAATCATAACTATATTACTTTCATAATGGTTATGGAAAATAATAAGCCTTCCATTAATGTTTGTTCTAATTGGAGTACCATAAATTTTAATGGTATGTGACATTAGCTTACTAAGTTTAATTGAAGTAGACTGTTAGCAGGTAAAACGATGTCTGACAAGTGGGAGGCATTCAACAGTGTGACGACGGGAGTTGAGAGTCATTATGTCCCTGTTAGAGTGAAGGGTAATGCTGATAAGCTTAAGGAACAATGGACAACTGCAATTATTGAGCTTTTATTCAAGAATCAAAGAAAACCTTACTTTCGATATGGACAACTTTATTCAATTTTATCTCTTAGTCAGTATTTCGAGAGAAATCAGGAAATCAAAGAGGCAATATGAGATAGCATGGGCAGATAAGGTTAAGGATAATCCAAAGTTATTGTGCAACTACATTACCAGTAAGAGGGTAACCGTAGAAAGGGTTAGGCCTCTCAAAGATCACTGAGGATATCGATGTTTTGAACCCAGGAGATGGAGAATAAAATCATCCCATTCCTGGTGCAACAGACAGCAACAAACACACAAAATTGCCTGCACCTCACATTCATTCAGCTTGAACTCTATCTGCTATCTGTCAGTCTATTGACCTATTTCATCAAGATTATTTTGTATTCTTATAAAACATTCTTCACTGTCCACTGTACCACCAGTTTTGGTGTCATCCATAAACTTACGAACCATGCCTTCGATATTCTCACGCAAATCATTTACATAAATGACAAATAAAGAAAACTCAGAACCAACCTCTGTGGAACACTGCTGGCACAAGCCTTCAGTTCGAAAAGCAACCGCCCACCATTACTCTGTTTCCTGCCATTGCACCAATTGAAAGTGCTGGAGAGAAACCCCACAGTTCAGGCAGTATCGGAGCAGAGAAAAATGGAATTAACTTTTTTTGAGTCCAACATAACGTGTTCAATATAGGGTCATATAAGACTTGATATGTTAACTCTGTTTCTCTGCCCAGTTCCTGCGTCATCTGTTGCATTTCTCCATCATTTTGCATTTGCATATCAGATTTCCACTATCTCTAATATTTTTCTTTTTCTTGATTGCTATGGATGTTGGTTATATTTGGGGAATATGCCCCATTCCTGTTCCTATCACTTGTGCCAGTGACACATGTATTGCACTGGAGTCTGTTTCTTCTTTAAGTTCTGAAAATAAATGCGCAGTTCTCACCAATATAATTTTGATTTAAAAGGCCTTTTAGGGACAGCTGCACTTGATGAAAAGTAGGAATAGTTTATTAATTATGATATTGTCTGTGTGTTTTATGACTAGATATGTCTCCTCAGTCTCTGAACATTTTCAATACGTTTCTCTGAATAATAACAACAAAGATGGGTTGCAGCCCATCATCACTGTACCAGCTCAGTATGAGCTTTGTCTTCACTCTTACTCTGCAGTAACTCACTATAACCCAACACATTTTGTAATCTGTGTCTGTTTTTATTTCTGTATATCCGATATCAGATTCTGTATATCCGATATAAACAATCTTAACAACCTGTATAACCTGTGATTAAACAGTCTACATATAAAATATAATTATGTACATCACATTTAAAATTGTCCTATTCCATTCACATTGTCGTTCAGCATTCCATGTACCAAAGCTCATCTGTTATCTTGCTCTGCATTGCATTTCACTCCATTTGTCAGAAACAATGATGGCAGAATACTAGTGACTGGGAGATATTGCTGCACTCCCCTCAGGTCTCCTCAGCCAGTGGCCGCAGCCCTTTCTGTCTCATTGCTAATATCATATTAATTCCATCCCTTACTCATTCATTCATGACTTTTAATAAACAAGGTTATTGTACATTGTTATGGGCCAGGCTCAACCACTCAAAACATTCTTAAGCACGTAGCTCAGTCCGTAATGTTGCCATTTGTTGAAGGTAAGTGTATATTGGATATTCCCAGAGTGAATTAGTTGATCCGACTGCCGACTTTTAAACAAACTGAATGTATTTGTAAAAATAAGGAATGAAACACAAAGAACCAAAAAAATCGTACCTGAATAATTCAACCTATCTAAAACTGACAGGCTACCTCGAATTAAGGATGCTGATCCAAATTACTTGCAACAATCCAATTTAAAAAACCCTGAGTACAAAGAGTAAACATTACACAAAAGAGCTTATAGTTTACAAAGTCAGAGGACTGAAGGAAGGGGAGAGCGTCCAGTTTCAACTAACCCTCGAAATGAACTGACCTGTGCAGCTGGAGAGCTGGCCACATCCTCTTGATTACACCATTTTCCTAAAAGGCTTGAAAGCCTTCTTCCCGAGGCATTATCTATTAGGCAAAAAACAAAGGGCCCCAATGAAGCATTCAATATTGAGACATGTAGGAACATTGGGTCGTTTAGAACTTCTATGAAAAAAAATCAAGGACAACATAAACTTGTAAAGATACTACCTGTGTGACAACTCCCCCAATATAAAACTTAATCTTCAATATCCAAGATAGCTTCAGTTTTCAAAACTCCCAAAAATATTAGTTCGTATTCTGCAATGCACACGTGCATTCGTTTACTATAAACATGCAAACATGCACAACTACATCCAGATTCAATGTGTGGTACTTCCATCTTTGAGTGCCTCCATTTGTCACTCAACTCTCAACAATGCATTGGAAATCATGTTTTCTAGACCTGCCACGTGCGCAATTTTCGAATTGAGTGGTTGTAACAACAGGCTCCAGCTAATAATCCCGCATTTTTGTTCTAACATTTCTCATAAAGACTTCATTGAGTTATGATCAGTGTAAATGGTGTGTCTCTGATACGTTGCTGTTAATATAAACACTGAAATGTTGTCATACCAACACAAAGTTCACAGTCTCTTTCTCAACTGTTGAATATTTCTACTAATGAACTTTCAACTTCTTGGAGGAATACCCAGTAAGTGTCTTTGTCTTCTCGTCATCTTACTGCAGGAGTCCAGCACCAAAATCCACATCATTCGCATTTAAATCCACCTTGAATGGTTTTGCATGATCAAGTATGTCTGATCGTGGGCAGTAGTTACCATATATTTCAAAGTCTGTCAAATGCCTTCTGACAGTCCTCTGTCCACTGAAACCTCTTGCCTTTCTTTAACAATTCAGTGAGTGGAGCAGTCACACTGCGAAAATGAGGCAAAAACATTCGATTACATTGACTTAATCCCAGGAACTGCTCCTTTTGTCAACAGAATGCGAAATTCCCGAATTACCGTCACTTTTAAATGTCATGGCACCATTTATCTACGTGCAATAGCATGGCCAAGGAAGGTGAATTTTGCTTTGGCAAATTCACTTTTCCCTAAGTTTGCCACTAAACCTGCCTTCCGAAGTCGATCGAACAAGTCTGATAGATTCTGTAGTATTCCTTCCATGAGTCACTAAAAACCACAAGGTCATCGATGTAAACCACAGGTTGGATAATCCGGCAATGTATTGGTTAATGCCACAAATGTGGCCGGCACATTTTTCATACCAAATGTAAGTTGCTTGTCCCACATTTCATCACAGTCTTCCAACCGTGGAACTGGGTATACGTTAACCTATTTAACTGCATTGACGTTACGATAGTCCACACATAATCGTTGGGTACCATTTGGCTTTGGCCCCATGACGATGGGTGATTTCCAGTCACTGTAACGCACGTTGATTATGTCATCTTAGAGTTTGCATTCAATCTCCTTCTGAGCCTGTGCTAACTTTATAGAGGATTATGCTTGTAAAGATGTTGTTTAATCATGACGAAATCTCCTACAGCTACATTATGCACAATTAGGTGAGTACTTCGAAGTTAATATCTGCGTAATTCCACGTGATAGTAATAACTCTTTATGATCATTTCAATTTTTCTCATGAAAGCAAATCAATAAATCATCCTAATTTTAGACAAGTACCTGATTGTCCACTTTAATTTGAAGAATATCCAATTCAGAATCCTTTGAACTTGGCTCTTACTTCTGTGCCGTAATTATTAACACCTTGTTCTCTGACTTTCCTTCCCGATCAAAGTATATTTTGAGCATGCTCACATGAGATATGCTGTGAGATTTTTTTTTTCGTTCTGGAGTCCCTACCAAGTAGTTATCCTCACTCTATATCCGTTGTATTTGTTAAGGTCCACAAACCTTACTTTTCAAGGTTCACCTATAACTGAAAGTAACAGTAATACCTTTTCCTCGATCGCAAAATTGCATTTTTTGATTTCCTGTCCGCTTCCTGCTTTATTGCATGCCGAAGTACTTTTAAATGCTGTCCAGCCAACTGCCCAGCACTATTAATCGTTCCCTAACGTTTGACACCTAGTCCAAATGTGTGGTCTTTGAATTCTGATTTACTATTTTCTCCTTCATCAATATTAATAGTTCTCTCACTTAATGCCAAAAAAAAATAATTCAAATGGATTGAATTTGCTCTGTTAATTTGGTGCATCTCTGATCACAAAAAGCGCAAATGGAATTCCCTTACCCTAATCATCTGAATAATCCTGATCTTCAGCCCTCAACGTGGTCTTTAATATTTAATGACACCTTTCTAGTGCTCCCTGCAATTTTGGATAGTATGCAGTCGATTTGAATTACTTTATTCCTAAGACATTATAGTGAACAAATTAGATGTGAGGTCTGAACCTTGACCTCACTATATCTCTGTTGGTAGTCCGTGTCTCGTTTTTAAAAGAGTAATTCCTTTGCAATTCTTTTAGTTGTGATACTGCATCTTGGGATGGCCTCTGGAAACCGAGTCGATACATCCATTATTGTTAACAAATACTGGTGTCCACCTTTTTGTTTGAGGTCGGGGACCTAGCCAATCAATTAAGACTCTTGTAAAAGGTTCTTCACATGCAGGAATAGTTAAGAAAGGCGCTGGTTTTATTACCGCTTGTGTTTTTTTTTCCCAATTACTTGACATGAATGACACGTCTGGCAAAATTCAACTACATTCTGTTGCTGTCCAGGCGAGTAAAAGTGTCTCTGTGTTTCAGCCTGTGTTTTCCTCACTCCTAAATGACTTCTTGGTGGTAGCCCATGCGCTATTCACATCACTGCGCTATTCACATCACCTCTTTTCTCTATCCCATGGGAAATACGACTTGATGAACTTCTGCCCATTTATTATCTCCATGAATATGTGATAGTCTCGAATTTGGTCATTTGGACATAATTGTTAGGGTAATAGCACTCAGGGATACATTCAAAATTCCTAACGTATGTGCTTTTTGATAAAACTGCTTTAACCTTTTATCTTTCTGCTGTAACTCAATTAGTTTAAATGAAGTAAAATATTTGCATGATGCCCTGTTTGCTCAATAGTATTTTTCACAACTATGTGATGGAACAAAGTCTCTGTAAATGCCACTTCAGCTTCCTTATCTTTACATTTTTGATATCTCCTGTTTCAACTGGTGGCATTGGGGATTCGTTACCAACACTCAGGAAACGTCCAGGATTAGACTCCTGCATTTCTTCAGTTGCCTGAGTCTCCACTGGCTTTCAACCAGTGTAGGCAGTACTCCTACCGCTGAATCAGCTGTATTTTTTGCAAGGATAGATTGTATTCCTGGAGCTGAGAGTTTGTCCAATACTCCAACCACAATTTCTCCACACTTTTCTGGACACTCTATCCTCACTTTTCATCATTATGCACTTTTTGTCTCAAGGTGAATTCCCTTTAGAAGTACCTTTTCTGAACATAGTCGTTCTGAATATATATCTCTTGATCTTTCAGCATCACGGACTAAGAGGATCCTGTGTACCTTAATATTGCATCATCTTACATGCCCTATGTCTGTAAACTTTCCCTTTGCATTTATATTTTCTAAGCAGATCTGCCACCTGCTCTTTAACAGACCTCTTATCAGCTTATACACACTGATGCAGTTTCCACTGTGCTTTCTGTTACCACTCCAACAAAACTTCCAAGCCTACCCTGTTTTCCTACATCTATATTTGCTTTCTGAACCCACAAACACAGTAATTTCATCTGACCTAATTTTTTGCAATGAAAACACCGGACCTATTTAACTTCTTTGTTTCTTTCATTTCTAGCCTGTGCCAAGTTATCTTTATGACCTTCTTCGAGATCTACCTTTCCCTCCCACGTGAGGTTTTATTTTTGCTCCAGTTAACTGAACTTTACTCATGGACTGAAATTGATTCTAGAAGCCAAACCATGTTTTATGGACCAATTCATAATCATCAGCCACTTCAGCTGCCAGCCTTGCCGTTTCAAATCTCTGCTCTTCCAAATGTGTGTGCACTATGTCAGGCAGTGAAACTTTGAACTCCTCCAAAGTAATTGTCTCTCTCAGAGCATTGTAAAGCTCTTTTCCAGCTATCAAAATTACTTTGTTTGATCCTTTCAAACTCAATATATGTTTGATCAGGATCCCTACTTATATTTCTCAAATGTTGTCTGTCGGATTCTGGCACAAGCTCATATGCACTTTCGTTACCTCCTCATACACCCCAGATCCCTCATCTGATCGTGTTGTGTTGCGAATACTTGCCGAACTCAACCGACAAGTTTTGTTTGGATCAACAAAACGCACATGGTCACTGGCCACTGCAATTGTTTAGTCACTTCTTCAAATGAAATGGAAAAGGTTTCCATATCCTAATCATCAAATTTAGGCAAGGTGTGAATATATTTAAAATGTTTCTCACCAGGCTTTTAACTACCATGAGGAGAAAGTGAGGTCTGCAGATGCTGGAGATCAGAGCTGGAAATGTGTTGCTGGAAAAGCGCAGCAGGTCAGGCAGCATCCAAGGAACAGGAGAATCGACGTTTCGGGCATAAGCCCTTCTTCAGGAATGAGGAAAGTTTGTCCAGCAGGCTAAGATAAAAGGTAGGGAGGAGGGACTTGGGGGAGGGGCGTCGGAAATGTGATAGGTGGAAAGAGGTCAAGGTGAGGGTGATAGGTCAGACTGGGGTGGGGGCGGAGAGGTCTGGAAGAAGATTGCAGGTTAGGAAGGCGGTGCTGAATTTGATGGATTTGACTGAGACAGGGTGGGGGGAGGGGAAATGAGGAAACTGGTGAAATCCGAGTTCATCCCTTGTGGTTGGAGCGTTCCTAGCCGGAAGATGAGGCGTTCTTCCTCCAACCGTCGTTTTGTTGTTCTTCCTCCAACCGCCTTCCTTACCTGCAATCTTCTTCACGACCTCTCCGCCCCCACCCCAGTCTGACCTATCACCCTCACCTTGACCTCTTTCCACCTATCACATTTCCGACGCCCCTCTCCCAAGTCCCTCCTCCCTACCTTTTATCTTAGCCTGCTGGACAAACTTTCCTCATTCCTGAAGAAGGGCTTATGCCCGAAACGTCGATTCTCCTGTTCCTTGGATGCTGCCTGACCTGCTGCGCTTTTCCAGCAACACATTTCCAGCTTTTAACTACCATGAGTTTGCTCATCCTCACTCTGTTCTTCACTAAGCTCACCTTCAGCCTTCATCCCCGTCCTTTTAAGCTAACTTTCCATTCTAAGTGCCCATCTCTGAATCACAATCCCTCTCCATTTTTCTTACACCTCTGCTAAGGACATTCTTCTTTTTTCTTTCCTCTGCTAAACCTATTCATTCTCTTTCTTTCTCTTCTGATGTTAGCCGTAACTCAAAGTGCTTCATTCCCGCTTTTAAATCAAGCTGCATCATTTGCAATTGAAGTTTGCTCATCTCTACAGATCCTGATGGAGTTTACTGCAAAATGGAATGCTAGGCTACTGTTGCAATCATCTCATCTTTCCTCACGTTAGGAATTAGCTTCAACGCTAGCTTGTCCAGAGCTTGGACTTATGTGCATTCTGTTAAAATCCCGAAGGTCACTTCTTCCACCTCCAAAATATCCTTGGCTCCTGCAAGAGCCACTGCTATCTAAAGCTCTGTGTCCCCACCAAATCAACACACGAAATAGGAGACACTAATACTTGCCACTCGCTGCCTAAACCCGGAAATGGCCCCCATTCTGTTATGGAACAGGTCCGATCCCACAGAACATTTTAAGCAGGTAGCCTGGACCATAACTTTGTTATTAATGAAAAGTTAATGTACAGTGGATCTTCCTTGGGTGAATTAGCTGGTCAGACTGCCGAGTTGTAAACAAATAGCATTCATTTACCAAATTACCGAATGAAACATAAGAAACCAAAAATAGAATACCTGAATAACTAATCCTATATAAACCCGACAGGCTATCCAGACTTTAGGATCCTGTTCCAAAATACTAGCAACAATCCCAATAAGCAAACTCCTTATCACCAAGAGTAAAACTGACACAAAGGCTTACAGGTTATAAGGTCAGAAGGACAGAAGGAAGAGGAGAGCGTCCAGTTCCAACAGTGACCCTGACTGAACTAACCCCAGAACTGATCAGACCTGTCCAGTTAGAGAGTTGGCCACGCCCTCTTGATTATACAAGTTTCCTATTAAACACGAGAGAGCCTTCTGGCTGAGTCATTACCTGTTAGATATAAACAAAATGATCCCAATGAAACTTTATAAGTTAAGACATATTGGGATCTCGGTTCATTTAGACCCTCTTTAACAAATTAAAGACAACATAACCTTGTAAAAGGACTGGTTTTGTGAGAATATGCCACATATGGCTTTGGACTGAATTCAATAAATGTAAGTCTTACTGCTTTGAAGCCAATAAAGTGTAATCAAGCGTTTGCGAGTTTACACAAAACAAAGTTGAATCGCATTGTGTGTTGAAGGTTCAACATTGTTTTATTAGAGCAATGAGAAGAATGTCCAGATAGATCTACACTTCCTGTGTATGGTCAAGGCAAATATTCCCAATGAGAATCTATTTGCTGGCGTCTGGTCTAGTTGAGGTGAGATCAGCACTTTAACGACATCGAGATTGCGTATTTTGTGAGTGGCTGTGTTGGGGGTGTGGCGGTGTTCAGATGGTTACAGCATTGCAAACAGACAATGCAGCAGAATCATCTAGTCTGTGTTAAGGAAACATCCATCATTCTCCCTCACAACTAACTTCATGAGAACAATTGGTGATGGGAGATGTGATCAATAGTCAGCGATGTCAAAATTCAATCAAATCCAGTTGTTGTTTGTACCATACAGAAAGGGGTTAACTGGATTTGTTTGCTCAGTGACTGTGATTGATGTCAGTCTCTATGGATCCTAATGATGTCTTGGATGGTTTCCCTCTTCTATTAGTAAGGGGCTTCTTGCAGTGATTTATCCCATTGTAGCAGCAGATGCATCACCTGCAACACTAACAGGAATCAACAGTTGCAGAGACCGGGAGAGGAGAGGTCAGAATCTGAGAGTAGACTGGAATATTTTAACAATGGATCAGAATCTGAGAACAGTAGACTGGAATGTTCCAACAATGGTTCAGAATCTGAGAACAGTAGACTGGAATGCTGCGCCAATGGCTCAGAATCTGAGAACCCTAGGATGGAACGCTACAACAATGGAAAGGAGTTTATCCTGGGGTCTTTTCATTACTTACAGGTATTGGAACATATTACCAGTTCGGATATTAGGTGTACTTCTGATTATTCAGGCTGGTTACTATCCCATGCTCGCTATTGTTGGTGTTCCTGGTAAGTCTCGCCATCTCTATCTACTTATTAATCCCAAAAGCCATGATGAACTTCAGTGCTATTTCTGTTAACTATATTTGGCAAAGTTGGAAACTACTGTCTTCAGTTTCAAATGCAAATCCATTCATTACCACAAATTTCAAAGCCGCCCATTGCCCCGCCCTCACACACATCTGAGAACAAGACTGTTCACAATCCGGAAGTACCTATTTGTCCTGAATTGATTTATGTCTTCACATTCTCTCCATCACCAAACAGACCCACTACCAGCTCCATAGTATCCCCATTCCACAGCTTGACGTTTGTTCAGTTGGTAAGTACACCATTATACATGCCTTGGAAAATTTCAGACTTCATGGTTCCAGCTCTCTTCCAATCATTCTTTCCAATACAATGTTTTCATCATGACATTGATCGTATCTCTAAAGTTATTACAGGTCAGGGACACTGTGTCAGAATAGTAATGTCGCTGGCCACGTCATTCAGTGGTCCAGGTTACTACACTAAAGACATTGTTTCAAATCCTATCTCAGATGATGAGAGAAGTTAAACTCAAATGACAGGTACTGGAAATAAAAGTGAATTTCACTAATGTAACCACCCCTAGCGTTTTGTCGATAAGTTCATCTATTTCACTGATGATATTTGGTAAAGAAATCTAACATTTGGACCTGGTCTGGATAAAGACGGCGTCAGGTCCACAGCAATGTGCTTTGCTCTATACTGCCATAAGGTATGGCCTCATAGTAAAGGGCATTTAGTGAGGTCAACAAATGGTGCAGTTAACAGCGATGCAGACGTCCTATCTAATGACAACACTAAACGTTGGGAAAAAAAAAAATGATGCGAGAGATCAGGAGAATGAAGAAGTGCCAGAGAAACTGAGCAGATTTGGCAGCCTCGGATCGAGATAAAAATAGAATTGACATTTTGAGTCCAATGACCATCCATCAGAACTGCACACAACTGGGAAATAGTGTGATTAATGTTGGTGACAGGGATGTCTGTTGTGAAGAGGAGAAGGAGGGAGTTCAACAGATAGATTAAGAGAGAGATAGAGAGAATGAAGCAAATAGAGGGATTGTTGATGACCAGATGGAATGGAAATATAAATCAAGATTAATCTTATTTATTTTTCTCCTGTTGCCATATTAACGAAAATCCTGTCCATGTAAGGTATACATCAAAGTCACGGTTTGAAGTGAGATATGTCCTTTTGTCTTCCTTTCCTAATAGTAATAATCTTTTAAACATTAATTAAAGGGATGTTGGGACAGCATGCAATTCCCTTTCCACGTTGTCCTTGAGAAGCTGTTGATGAGCTGCCTTCCTGACCATTGCAGTCTGTGAGCTGTAAGCATTTAATGCTTAGTTCCGTTTGGTTTAATTTGTTTGAGACTTTATAATGAGTGATATAACTGAGTGGTTGGGCTTGGACATTTCAAACGGCAGCCGAGAGTTAACAACATTGCTATGGGTCTAGAGTCACCTGTAAGCCCGATCAGGTGAAGATGATACATCTCATTCCTTGAAGGACATCAGTGTACCAGGTAGGGTTTTTCTGACAATCGTTTCATTGTATCTTAATTCGTGATATTTTATTGAACTCGATTTCCAATATTTGCTGTGATGGGAATTAAATCTGTGCTCTGGGTCATTACCTGTGTCGCTGCATTAATAATCCGGAGATAATGCAGTTTGGTCATTGCCTCCTCAGCATCTCCAAACATTTCCAATGGCAGTAGTGATGTTGCTGTTGGCGTGGCTGTGCTGGAAGTGTAGCGTTTCGCAAGGCAAAGAAATGATTTAGCAAAACATACCATCCTTCTCATTTTGTATCTATGAGAAGGTGAGATGATGGGAACGGCTCTTGGTAAAAAGGCACTGAATGCCCTTGGTCATGAGTCACTGACAGAATTCATACAGAGCAGCAAGTAATCAGCACAGTAACTTGTATAATGTCCTTCGTTGAAAAAATTATTCAAATATAGGCGTGAAGACAACTCCCTGCAGCTGTGGAGAGATATTGAGACAGCACATGAAGCACTGCGAACAGATTTTCTCTCCATTGTAAGGAATGATCTCCTTGTCACAGTGAGATAGTGTAAAGTAGTTTGATCAGACAAATCCCTGCAGTGATGGTACCACGAGGAGAATGTGAAGGAAATGAGTGTTTAATGTGTAATGCTGCAAAAGATTAAAAAGTGATTGCAATAAAACTTGAGCATTTTGAACCAGGACTCATTATTCCCATAACAAAACAATGATAGCGTGAAATATAACGTGTTTTCCTGCAGTATATGTTTTCATATGTGTACATATACGTTGATAGAAAGGTTTAGTAGGATACGGGCCAAGTGCAGTGAAATGGAGTTAAAATGAATGGACATTTTGGTTGGCATTGTCCAATTTAGGCTAAAGGGACTGTCTCCCTGCTGTTAAACTCTATGACTCTCTGATACTTTACACTCCCTGTGGAGACCACATGTTGGTTGTGAGAGAGCTGCAGATTCTGAATGAACTCTCACTATCTCAATGTACAGTTGGAGTGAGACCCTGCACTAAGCATGATGTTATCAAACATGTCAGCTGATAGTGTTGGCCATTCCCAAAAGTTTCTGATCTCCATGCAGAAGATGAACCTATCTTCTCGGATATGGTACATGCCTCCTTGCGACTTGGGACAAGCCATCCGGTGTGCTCCTCTCCATCAGCAAACCACATTAATGCAACACATGTGCAGCATAAGCAATGGAGCCAGGAGGAACGACTTGGGCCAGTCTGTCTGTGCAGTCTCTGCTTCATTGATTTGTCGTGTTGCAGCATCAATGACATCCTCCTATTTCAGTAGAACAGTTTGGAGGGGCTGAATGGTCTCTTCCTTTCGTGTGTCAGCGTCTCGAGGGGTTGCATATCCTCTTCCTCATCCCAGGGAAGAGATCATGGGGTGACTCATGGTAACTGCTAACCAGCTTGTTGTGCTGACTAGACTCATTTTCGTCCTGTGTAATAACAGAGAAACAGGAGGCTGACAACAAGCCAGGCAGCATCAGGAGGTGGAGAAGTCTATATTTCCGGTATAACTGTTCTTCAGGATGCGGGGTGGGGGTAGGGGAAGCTGCAGATAAATTGAGAATGAAATGGTCGGGGCTGGGGAGAGCAGGGGAAGGGGAAGTGAACTGGGTAGTGACTGGGAGTTCACGTCGGTCCCTTTGGGCCCGGCTGTGATGGTTCGGAAAATGTGCCCTTAGTTTATGTTTGGTCTCCCCAGTGTAGGGAAGACCACATCGGAAGCACCTGATGCAGTACACTGGGTTGGAAGGGAGGCAGGTGAATCTCTGTTTCACCTGGAAGGTCTGTTTGGGGCGCTGGATGGAGGTGAGGGAGATTGTGTTCCGGCAGGTGATGCATCTTTTCCATTTGCAGGGGCAGTTGTCAGTGGGGATTGGAGGGTTTGGTGGGGAGTGGGGAACGAACCAAAGATTAGCGAAGGGAATGGTCCTTGTGGAAAATGTGCAAGATGTTGGAAACCATCCTAGTTTACTGTATCTGGTACTCCAGATGTGGTCTTCTCGATATCGGCGATTCCAAGCATAAACTAAGGGGATGTTCTGCTAAGCACCTCAGCTGGGCCAATAAAGGCTGAGCTGACCTCCCAGCCACGGCCTATTTCAATTCCCCCTTCCACGCGCTTTCCACAGTGGCCATCCTTGCACTATGAAACAAACCGCAAATTGGAGGAACAACATTTCATCTTCTGCCTGGGCAGCCTACAGCCCGGGTTACTCAACATTGAGTTCTCCAATTTCAAATAACCTCCCCTCCAATCCCCCAAATACATTCCCAGCTCCTCCTCCTCCCTTCTGATCAGCCCTACTTCCATCTCCCAACTGGATTCATTCCTCCCATCGACCAACCCGGTCATAACCTCTACTTTTGTTCACATATTCCCACCTCACCATCCTGTCTCCTCTTCCCCCATTCCGCCTCTTTAAATGTAGACCCCTTACCCCCCCTCCCCCCCCTCCCCGCCACGACCCTAGTCCTGAAGAAGGCTTTTACTCATGTCATTGACTTCTCACCTCCTGATGCCGCCTCTCTTGTTGTGTTGTTTGGGCGTCCTGACAGTCTATTCTGAATTTCAACATTTGCAGATTTTTAAAAAAATCTCTTATTGTGTAAGAAACAACAGAGTGAATGGTCTCTTCTTACCGAATAGTTTCGATGGGCTGAATGGCTTTCTCACATTCCATGGAAACCAGCTTGACATGCTGAATGAGCTCCTCTTTCCATACTGTGGAAAAGTTCAGGGTCCAGCAGTGCTGACACACGAATGTTACCTGCACATTAACAGCTGAAGATATTTGTGCTGAGGAAGCTCCCCTGCGGATCACCCACAGAGATATCCAGGGAGTGAGAGGATTGATGTCCACCAACCACATCATGTTCTGAATGACCCAAACAGTGGGGAGTTTCCAGATGATTCCTATTAAGTTCAATCTTGTTCCGACCCTTTGAAACCTTGCTCATTCAAATCTTGATGTAATGTCAGGGCCAGTCACTCTGACGCTGTGTTCATATCTTTTGTTCATGTCAATAGGCCAAGCTATATGTGTGGGGAGACTTTCCTTCTCTCAGAGGATAGTGATTGTTGGGGCCTCTCTATCCCAGACAGTTGCATCCCTGAAATGATTTGGAGGGGGTGAGGAGGGTGTCAATTGATTTTGAGAGAGTCGAGGGCTACAAAGATTATGGCATGAAAGAGAAATTGCTGCCAAGAGCAGATCAGCCCTGTCCTTACTGAAGGGAAGGGCAGATTTGAGGAGCTATATAGCCTCGTTATATTCCAGCATTCCCCAGAGTCCAGTCAGTTTGTGGTCTCTTGCATTTTCTGTGTTACTGACTTGAAGTAGCTGAATACACTGATCCTGTCGCTGCATAACAGGATACCGGTGCTGCATGATATAATCTCGGTACAATTGTATAGGTTCGATGGGCTGATTGGCCTCCTCCTGTAACTGTATATCAAGCTCCCGGGATTGAAAAGCCTTATGTTGTCCTGGTGTAACTGAAATCCATATTGACTGAATCTACCACCCTAGCATAAAGTGAGCACTGCAGATGCTGGAGATCAGAGTCTACAAGTGTAGTGCTGGAAAAGCATGGAAGGTTCGGCAACATCCAAGGAACAGGATAATCGATGTTTTGGACATTCCTGATGAAAGGCTTATGCCTGAAATATCGATTCTCTTGTTCCTGCCTGACCTGCTGTGCTTTTTCCAGATCCACACTTTTTGACGTTTACCACCCGACCTAAAAACCTTCCTGGTCACATCATCAAATAACTTTAAGAAATTTTTCAAACACATAGCCATTCTCAATATTCCTAATCAAACCCTGTATTTCCAAATTAATGTACATTTCATCTTACAGAATTTTCTCAAGTAACGTACCTACCACAGATGTTAAACTTACTGCTCCATCGTTTGAAGGCGCTTTTTTAGACCTTCTTAAGTAAGGGCAAAATATTTGATATCCTCCAACCTTCCAGGATCTCAACTCTGATTAATGATGATCAAAACCATCAGCCAGGTCCCCCGCAAATGCTTCTCTAGCACCTTACAGTGTTCTTGGATATATCTGGTAAGGAACGTGAGATTTATCCAACCTGAAGCATTCTAGTTTGTCCAGTACCTCAGATACTGTGATGTGGACTGTCCGTAAGAAATCACCACGAACTTCGCCAAGTTCCTAAGTATTCGTGTCTTTCTCCATGTTAAACATAGAGCAGAGATTCAAAGTTTGGGAGAAGATTTTTAGCTCCGGTGCTCGTTGTTGTGGTTCCGTTCGCCGAGCTGGAATTTGTGTTGCAGACGTTTCGTCCCCTGTCTAGGTGCATCCTCAGTGCTTGGGAGCTTCCTGTGGAGTGTTTCTGTGATGTCGGAGGAATGCCGGAGGAAACATCATAGAAGCGCTTCACAGGAGGCTCCCAAGCACTGAGGATGTCATCTAGATAGGGGACGAAACGTCTGCAACGCAAATTCCCAGCTCAGCGAACAGAACCACAATACAGAGGAGGAATATCCATTGATGATCTCGCCCATCTCTTATGGTTCCACACACACATGTCACTTTGTTATTTGAGGGGTCCTATTTTCTCACTAGTTATTGTTTTTCATTTAATATATGAAGGTACCATTTTGGATTTATCTTAATCTTCTCAGCCCCCTTTCATGCCCTCTTTTCGCGCTACTGATTTCCTTCTTCAGTAAATTCCTGTATCTCTTGTATACCTCCAGGGATCCACATGATGCCAGCTGCCTGTAACGGAGCTGCTTTATTTTTTCTGGTCAAAGCCTAAATATTTCTTGTCATCCATGGTTTCCCATTCCTGCCAACTTTCCTTTCACCCCCACAGTAACAAATAGACCTTGAATTCCAGTATCTCACGTTCAAAGGACTCCCACCTGCCAGCGGTCCCTTCGCCGACACCGAACTATTCCAACAAACCCCTGCAAACTCCTACCTAATTTTATCTAAATTCGTCTTGCCCCAATTTAGAACTTGAAGCAGTGGACCAGTTTTGTCTCTCTCCATAATTATGTTAAAAATGATAGAACAATGGCCATTGGTTCCAGTGTTCTACCACACCGTCACCTCCGTCACCTGTTCTGTCTTATTTCCTAAGCAAAGGTCGAATTTTGCCCCTTCCCGAGTAGGCCCAACTACATACTGCTTGAGGGAATTTTCCTGAGTCAATTAACGTATTCCACCCCACCAAATCCCTTAACTCTCTGGCAGTCCCAGTCAATGTTATAAAAATTCAATCCCTAATTATTACAATCCTTTTGCTTCTGCTTATCCCACCTCTCTGCATGTATATTAGTTACTCTAATTCCAGGTGACTATTTCAGGTCCTATAGTACAGCCCCTATAACATCACCATACACCTTCCTATTCATTAGCTCCATCCACAAATCCTCGCTGTTTGATCCTTCAGTTACTTCATCTCTGATTACTGCTGTGATACTCCCTTTAAGCAGAAATGCAACACCCCCTCCCCTCTTTCCACCATCCCTGTCCTGCCTAAAGCAGCTATGCTTGGCACATTAAGCTGCCATTCCTGTCCCTCCCTTAGCTATGTTTCTGTTATGTCTATAATATCCCAGTCTCACATAGCTATCCACGCTCTGAGTTCTTCGGCCTTTTCCTGTCAGTCTTCTTGCATTGAAATAAAAGCACTTTAATAAAAACAGGTATTCTTCCTCCCTGTTGTGTTCCAGCCTGACCTGTCTTTTCACTTTACTTTTTTTGATTACTGTATCTCTTTCCTGCCTCGCACTTGCCTCCTTGCTCTTGAGGATCTCAAACCCTGCCAATCTCTTTTAAACTCTCCCTTGGAGCACGAGCAAACCTGACGCCAGGATATTGGTCATCCCTCCAGTGCAGGTGCCACCTGGCCCTCTTGAACAGGTCAACTCTGTCACAGAAAAGACCCCTATGATCTAAAAATCTGTGTGCCTCCCCCCGCTCCAATTCTTTAGTTATGCATGTATCTGCCATATCCTTCTATTATTACTTTCATGACCTCATGAAACAGGAAGTAATCAGGAGATTACCATTTTGAGATCTTGGTTTTTAACTTTTCTCCTAGCTCACTGTAATCACTCTGGAGGACTTCATTCCTATAACTACGTGTATCATTCGTGATGCCAACGTGCACAATGACTTCTGGCTGCTCATCCTCCCCCTTGACAACATTCTGCAGCCACTCGGAGACTTCCTGGACCCTGGCACCTAGGATGTAACACAACTTGCTGGATTCCCATTTGAGGCCCAGAATCTCCAATCTATCCCTCCTACAATCGATTCTCCTATCTCTAAGACCCTGTTCAAATTTACCCTTTCCCGCTGTGCCCCATTTCCAGTGTTAGCGCCAGCAACCTGGCTACTGTTGCTTTCGCTTGAATGGTCATTCCCTCCAACAGTATCTGAAATGGTATACTTGCTTTCGAGGGGAATGGCCACAGGGAATAGCTGCACTCTCTACCTACTCCCCTTGCCATTCCAAACCAACTCTCTGCTTTGGAACATGATAGGGAGCAAGGACTGGCTGTTGGATTAAATTGTGTTTATTTAGATGCAATAGGGCTGTCAGATAAGACTGATGAACTCAGGGCATGGATCTTTATGTGGGACTGTGCCATTATAGTCATTATAGAAACATGGCCAGAGTGGGTCTTGGTCGTGACCACCACACTGAAGCACTTATATACGAAGTTCGCAGCATGTCCGATAATCCTGAGAGCATCCAGCTCCAGGTCCCAAACATGGTCTCCCAGGAGCTGCAGCTGGGTGCACTTTCTGCACGTGTAGTCAACAGGGACGGTGGAAATCTCTCTGAGCTGCCACATCCCACAGGAGGAACGTACAATAGGCCTAACTGCCTTCTTGACTGCTGTAATACTAAATTAAAATGACTTTATTTGAGCTTGCCTACACGTTTGTTCTGAGCTGCTGCTGTCTGAAGCCTCTCAAACTAATGACTTACTACTTACTCTGCTGCCAACTGCATATTCTCTATTCCTCCACATTTACTTTTGTTTAGGGAAGAAGGGAGACACTACAGTAATGCAATGTTTGTGCCTTAAGCAGTCCTTGACACCAAGCCTGCTCTCCAGAGCACGTTTTTTCTTGTACTTAGAGGGTGTCTTGCTGAGTCTTCCTCCTGCTGGTGGTGACTGCGCTCAGGCAAATATTCACCCCAACAGCCAATCCGCGTTGTCGCAGTCCCCTAGTCCTTTCTGTTTCTTAATACTGCATTTATGAAATCCTTGAATTCGTCGATTGCATCCAAACAGTGTCTCACTCCAAAGAGAGAGAAGCTATCTTCAAGTGAATCCAGGGCTGTTGGAAAAAGAATTGCATTAGACATTGGAGCAACATTCTGGCTATCTGCGCACTCAGTCTGCTTTTCTGTTCAATTCCGTTATATTTATTCTGATAATCCCCCATTCTACTTTATTGCATTTTCACTATAACCAACCCTTGTTTAAAAATCAGTCTGCCTCAGCCTTCAAGATGTTTAATGATCTAGCCTCTACAGCCCTCAGAATTTTCTCCAATTATTTCCCTCTCACTGTTGGGAGACCTGGTGGTCTTTAATCCCATACCTTATTTCTAGCACTCTATGTGAGAGATGTGCTAACATTAGATGTTATCGTGTCCCACCACATTTTCACTGTAGCCAGAGACAAGAGAAAAAAATGTCAGAGCCTGTACTCGTCTCCCTCATCTTCCACATCAGCCTAAGTTACAGCTCACCCGGATTGGGGATTTGTCCACTCTTTACCCTGCATAAACTTCCAATTCTTCCTTGGTTTCTCTATCAATTCGTTCAAGGGGCACACTGTCACTCTCCCTCAATCCAGGAACTGCTTCTCCCAACTGAAGACCGATATGAAGCTCATGGTTGACATATCCTGTGGTTCCGTGCATCGGCTGTCCCCTTGGTCTCTAATACTCCCCTTTCTATCTGCTGTTACCATCTTCCTCTTAATAAACTGATATAATGCCTTTGGATCCTTGTTGATCTTACCCACTAATGTATTATCACGATCCCCCTTCTGCTTTTCTGCTGACTTTTTAAGATTAGCCCGACACTTTCTATATTCATTTAGTGCATCCATTGACCTGCTCACTTTGTACCTGCTTTAAGATTCTCTTTCGTTTTTAATTCTGTTCAGATTTTTTATTTTTGTTGACACCCGAAGTTCTCTGGGCTTGTTTTCCAAATTTTTATCTTTAGTGTAACACGTTGGGCGGACACTCTCATTAATTCCATTTTGATCAAATGATCCCCCAACCCCCCTCAACACGGTGTTCTGCTATAGCATCACCCAGAAGTCACTGAGCTTTGTCCAGATCTTGTCATTTTGTTTTCATAAGATCTGTCTCCCTAATCCAAAAATCTTTTATTTACCAGATAGCGCGTTATTTTATCTTTTCCTTACCAAACATAAAATGTATGATGTCACGGCCATATAATGCTCTCCCCATCTCTCCTGCAATATACTGACTGGCTTCATTCCCCACAGTGAGGCACATTACTGCCCCACCCTTTGTTGTATCTGCTGCATGATGATACAAGAAGCTTTCTGGAATAAATTTCAAGGCATCTTTCCCCTCTTAAAAAGTTATCACTGTCCTAATTAATGCTTGAAAATGAAATGCCTGTGTATAATAAACCTATTATTGTTTCTACACACCTCAGTAAATTGGTTTTATATCTGCTCCTGTACTTTCTTTGATCTTGGGGTTATAATATGCCCCCAGCAGTGCCTCTGCCATGGTTTTGATCCTGAGCTCTAACCACCAAGCCTCATTTGAAGATCTTTCCAAGATATCGTCCCTCCTTACTGTAGTAACTGACTCCATAACTAATTATGCAACACCACCTTCTCTTTTACCCCTCTCCTGTCCTGCCTATAGTTCTTGTACCACAGGATATTGAGTTGTCAGCCCTGTCCTCCCTCAAACGCATCTCTGTAATAGTAATACTGTCACGTTTCCACGTCATCTTTTTCCCTTATCTCATCTGTCTGTCCGATAATATTCCCAGCATTAAGGTAAAGCATATCCACCCTGGAATATAACACCTGGAATACTCTGTATCTCGGAGATTTTCAGTCATTCACTGTTACTTATCAAGCTGCCCAATTCATGAACCAAAACTGTAACTCTGGGACTGAATTAGTATTTGTGGAAATGCAATTTCGTTTTTCATCGATGTATTAATCTAATGCAATTTTCCAGAACTGAGCAGACTGTTCCGCATACAATGAGTTTCTGCTGATTAAGTCCCTGCTGAGTGTGCAGAGGAGACAGCCGTCAGTAATAGGGAAATTGAGGACGGCAGATGCTGGAGATCAGAGTCGAAACGTGTGACACTGAAATCGAAAAACCAGTCAGGCAACATCTGAGGAACAAGAGAGTCAAAGATTTAGGCATCTCCCCTTCATTAGGAGCGCATTCATGCCTTCCCATATTTTTCATTCCATGGTTCTCAGGATATCGGGAACCATACGTGCTAAGTGAAGCAGCACGGTATATAGCCCTGAAATGGAAAGCAGTCAATCATTTGGTTGGACAGGGAGGAGACAATTGCAGGTGAAGTACAGATTAATTGAAGTACAAACATAAGAATAGATAAATCGCCTTGGCCAAAGGGGAAACACCTTAGGTTTCTGCAGGAAGAGAGGGAAGCCATTTCTGCACCTTTGGCGATGATCTTTGCGTCTTCACTCTCCATTGGAGTAGTGCCAGATGATTGAGGGTGGCCAATGTTACACCCTTGTTCAGGAAAAGGAATTGGGATAATCCTGAGAATTACAGTCCAGTCAGTCTTACATCAGTATTGGGCAAAGTAGTGGAGAGGATTGTGGCAGACAGACTTTATGATTTCTTGGAAAATCATAGCTTGATTAGAAATAGTCAGTATGGCTTTGTGAGGGGCAAGTCATGCCTCACAAACCTTATGAATTTTTTTGAGGATGGGATCAAACACATTGAAAAAGGTAGAGTAGTGGATGTGGTGTGCCTGGATTTTAACAAGGCGTTTGACCACATTCCCCCAGTTAGATTCATTCAGAAAGTAAGGAGGCTTGTGATACGGAGAAACCTGTTTGGATATAGAATTGACTGGCCCATAGACATACTATGTGGTAGTAAACGGGAAATATTCAGTCTGCAGATCGGTAAAAAGTGGTGTTCTTTCGGATTCGGTTCAGGGAACTCTGCTGCTTGAGATTTTTATAAATGATTTGGATGAGGAAGTGGAAGGGTGGGTTATTATATTTGTCAATGGAAAATAGGTCGGTAGAATTGTGGATAGTGTGGAGGGCTGTTGTAGTTTGCACTAGGATATTGACAGGATGAAGAACTGGGCTGATAAGTTGCAGGTGGATTTCAACCTGGAAAAGTGTGAAGAGATTCATTCTGGAAAATGAAATTTGAATGCAGAATACAGGATAAAAGATAGGTAGTGCTCGTCAGGCCCCCAACAATTCACCCTCCTGTCTGGGCACCTTCCCCTGCCACCACAGGAATGCAAGACCTGTGCCCTCACCTCCTCATCGACCCCCCAGGGCCCTAAACATCCTTCCACATCCATCAAGGTTTCACCTGCAGTTGCACACATGTCAGCTACTGTATCCATTGTTCCCAATGCGGTCTTCCAAACGTTGGGGAGATAGGACCTCTACTCGCCGAGCACTTCAGAAAATTTCTCTGGGACACCCGCATCAAGCAACCCCACTGCTCCTTGGCCGAACGCTTCAAACCCCATCCCACTCAGCTGAGGATATGCAGGTCCAGGGCTTCATCCATCGCCACTCCCTTCCCACCTCATCTTCGACCGCGGGACACTCCAGCCCCATGGCATCAATGTGGATTTTACCTGTTTCCACATTTCCCCTACTCCCACCTTATCACAGTTCCAAACTTCCAGCTTAGCACCGCCCTCATGACCCGTCCCATCTTTTTATTCTAAGTGGGAATGGATTTTTTTAGAATCCCGGCAGAGTGGAAGCAGGCCCTTTGGTCCAACAAGTCAGTACCAAACCTCCAAAGAGTAACCAATTTCTCTCTGACGAATGCACCTATAACTATGGGCAATTTAACATGGCCAATTTGCCTGACCTGGACATCTTTGGACTGTGGAAGAAAACCGGAACACCCGGATGAACCTCATGCAGACACAGAGTCATAGAGATGTACAGCATGGAAACAGACCCTTCGGTCCAACCCGTCCATGCCTACCAGGTGCCCCAACCCAATCTCTTGCCACCTGCCAGAACCCGGCCCATATCCCTCCAAACACTTCCTATTCATATACCCATCCAAATGCCTCTTAAATGTTGCAAGTGTATCAGTCTCCACCACATCCTCTGGCAGATCATTCCATACACTCCACACAGAGAGTCGCCTGAGGCTGGAATTGAAATTGGTCCCTGGCACTGTAAGGCAGCAGTGCTCACCACTGAGACACCATACCCACCTGTCCATCTTCCTTCCCACCTATCCGCTCCACCCTCTCCTCCGATGTATCACCATTATCCTCACCTCCATCCAATTATCGTACTCTCAGTTACCTTTCCCCAGCCCGAACCCCTCCCATTTATCACTCCATTCTCTTGGATCCCATTCTTATTGCTGATGAAGGGCTTTTCCACGAAACGTCGATTTTCCTGCTCCTTGGATGCTGTTGAACTGCTGTGCTTTTCCAGCTCCAGCCTCATGACTCTAACTTCCAGCATCTGTTGTCTTCGCTTTCGCCTTGTTAACGTCTCTACTCAGTGTCTGTCCAGGTTGCAGATGTATGGAGTCTGGGAGGTAGGCCAGATGTCATCGCCGTAAGTAATTTGTGTGGTGTGCTTCTGACACTCCATGTCCATACATCTGCTTCCTGGGCCAGAGTCTGACTGAATATGCATTTGTGAAGCTTGGTTGGTAGCCAGTCATTGATGTCTAATTTGGAAAGCGTTTGTACTTACATAGAGACCAATGATAGTCTGGTGGCTCGATTTCCCCCGGCCCAAGTTGGATTCCAAACGATTTGTTGTGAAATAATGATTGAATGATTGCCCTGAATCACGTGGTCGTGCTCTGGATACATTTAGGTGCAGGCCAGGATCTCACGAAGTGCCACAGGCAACTATGAGGTTCAGTAACACTCTGCCTAAATTCAGATCCTTTTAAATCTATTTTCAATGAAGGTTATGATTACAAGATGATGAGTATATGATCCGAAAAATAATCAGATATTTGCTATGTTTCATGAATTGCACAAAAATAAGATGTGAAGTATAATTATTCAACCACTTGCGTCATCTCTGAAAACAATGAGTTTGATGTTATATTTATGGAACAAAAATACAAACCCCTGTCAACATTTAATGACCCAAAAATAAAGATGGGCATTTTATTTTATTTCGAACAAAGAATAAGCGATCTGACTATTAACGTGATTACAATTACATGCTCATTGTCGGTATTCAAATAAATACATTGTCACATCAACATTTGGAAAGTGCTTAGTGTCTGACCGATTACATATTCAGATTGAGAAAATAGTTGAACTATCATATAGAAAAAACATTCTTATATATTTAAGTAATAATCAGTTTGATTTCTAAATTAAATGTACGAGCTTCAGCTATTTACCAACAATTGAGAAATGACAATAATTCTACAAGCACTGTGAATATTACCGTAAATAAATGATTTGTGATATTCCGTTGAAGCGAACAATAATATGAAATCTTGCATCTTTTAAAGATTGAATGGCATTTAATGCGAAATTTGGTTAATGATAAAAAACGATGAACATATTTCCATATGAGAGAAAAGTCAAACATTTACAAAGTGTTTTGTGCCAAAGCAAAGAAATATTTGTTTTAATAATTGGGATACAAGATTTAAAATATTTATGCGCTGAGTAATAATTAAGCTGACATTGCAATACTTGCATTTTAAGTGATTATGTTGCAGCAAATATGATCAGATATTTGCCAGCATTTACAACAGGAAATAATCAGATACTGATGTTGGCTTGCATCTGTACATGATAGAGCACAGAACTTTAATGGACAGAAAGAGGTCATTGGGCTACTATGTATGCATCAGCTCCGGAAATGTTTCCCAAACTCCTCCCATTTTTCACCCGGTCTCTGCAGCCCTTTACATTCATAACTCACAAATATATATCCAGTTCCCTTTTGAATCTTCATTCTCAACTCTTCCAGACAGAGCATTCTAATTTCTAACACATCTCTCAAAAAAGAAGTTTTTCCTTATCTCTCTCCTAGCTCTTGTGCTGACAATCTTGAAACTAAGACTCCTAGACGCTGTAATGCCAACGACCAGAAACAGAGTATTCGCATTTTAAGCTGTCATTTTTTTCTATAATTTTGAGCCCTGCACTAATTTCACAGCTTTATCCGTTCTGCTTAATGAAGAGTAACCCCAATTGTTCGCATCATACCTTTAACTAGTTCGTTAATTCCAGTTGTCATTCTGATTATTTATAAGGTCACTGGCTATACTTCTACAAAGAAATGTGGTGTGTGTTTGTCTGCATATCTGTGTGTTTATGTGTGCACCTGTGTGTATACGTCTGTCTGTGTGTGCACATGTGCATGCGTGTGGGTGTGTTTGTGTATGTGAGAGATAGAGAGAGTGTGAGAGAGAGAACAATCCACTGGAATGTCTGAATTACTCCCGCTGCCACGTAGAAAAGAGGTAATGATTAGGAAGGTGGTATAGATTAACAGGTGGTTAATGAACTAGTACAGAGGTGAGGCTTTTAATTTTTGGATCATTAGGTTCTCTTCCAGGGCAAGTGAGAGCTTTCATAAGTGGACAGGTTGCATCTTAACTGGAGGATCGTAATGTGGAGGTTTGATAGTGGAAATTGGGTGGATTTAAACGAATAAACCAGGAGGCTGGGAACCAAAGCAGCTATTCAGAAGCTGTGCAGAAGTTAAATGTGAATAGGACAGCAGGCATGGCCAGTCTCATGACCATGATGAAGGATGGAACATGTCAATTCCAAATGTGAGTTGGAGATTGGAATAAATGATGGAGATGAGGTGCATAATTATCAGAGATAAACAAACAAAGTTGGATAGTTTGGGGGATGTGAGGGAGCGAAGTGTGTGAGATTAGGAAGCTAAAGTATGAGAAGGGAAAGACAAACCAATAAAACTTATTTAAATACTTTGTACCTAAAAGCACAACGTATTTGGAAAAATACTGATGAGCTGTCAATAGGAACAGAGACAAATGTGTATGACCTGGCACAGATTGCTGAAATATGGTTACAGTGAGATCAAGACAGGGCAGTGACCTATCCAAGGGCACTCACTTTTCTGGAAGGTTAGACAAGGAGGAGCAAGAGATGGAATTGATGTATTGGTTAAGAATGATATCAAGGCTGCATTAGGAAATTATATTGGCAGGTGGGAACGGCATGTAAATCAGTCCAGCTGTAATTAAAAAGCAAGAGGAGAAATCTCTTGGGAAGAGTAATGTTCTGATACCGTCCCCCCGAAGTATTTCTGAGGTCGGAAATAATGCCGGCTGGTGACAAGGGCACAACAGTGGGATGAACATGCATATTGACTCAATTAATCAACTTGGCAAAGGTAGCATCGAAGAACAATTCGGAGACTGCATGAAAGGATTGTTTTTGAGAGCAACATGTCATGGATGCAACCAGATTTGGTTACTTCAGATTTGATATTATGTGACATGGAAGGATTGTTGAATGATCTTGCAGTTAAGGATCCTCTTGGAACCAGTGACCGCAACACGCTGTAGTTTCAAACTCAGATTAAATGTAAAAGGCAAGAGTCACACATGACGGTTTTAGTGTTGAGCAATGATAATTATATTGTGCTAAGGAAGGAGTTGGCTTGGGTGGAATGGCCAGGAAAAAAACCCCCAAAACTATCAAGAGCAGGAGAGATAAAAAAAAAAGCAAAGACAAAAGGAGATACTAAATAACCTCAATTAAAGTATATTGGTGAGAGCAAGATGAATTGCGTAATGGAGAAAAATCATCCATAATTTGACACGGACATCAATAATAGCTTGAGGGAAAATTCTCAGGCAAATCATGTTACACAAGTTAGTCACACTCTGGGGGACTGGACAAAGCAGTGGCTTGGTGGTGTTCTCGCTGAACTGTTAAGCAAGAGACCCAGCTAATGTTCTGATGACCTGGATTTGAACTCTGCCATGGCAGATGGTGGAGCTTGAATTCAAATGTGGAATTAAGAGACTGATGGTGATCATGAATCGATTGTAAGGGAAAACTCATGGTGGTTCACTAATGTCCTTTAAGAAAGGAAACTTCCATTCGTACCATAGATTCACCGCTCTCTGGCTGAAGACGTTTCTCCTTATCTCCGATATAAAAGGTCCTCCCTTAACTATGAGACTATGCCTTTGGGTCCTTTCCCTCCAAACAATGGAAGCATCTTTCTGACATCTATTCTGGCCAGGCATTTAGTATTTTGTATGATTCAATTAGATCCCCTTATCCTTCTCAACTTCAGCGAGTTTAATCCCAGAAATCTCGTATGTTAGGCTTTTCATTCCTGAGGCCATTCCTGTGAACTCCCTCTGAACATGCTCCAAGGCCAGTATATCCTTCCTGAGATATGGGGCCCAAAAACATCACACAATAATCCAAATGTTGTCTGATTAGAGTCTTATAGAGTCTCAGAAGCACATCCATGCT
Organism: Chiloscyllium plagiosum; assembly: GCF_037043375.1. Taxonomy (NCBI): domain Eukaryota; kingdom Metazoa; phylum Chordata; class Chondrichthyes; order Orectolobiformes; family Hemiscylliidae; genus Chiloscyllium; species Chiloscyllium plagiosum. The sequence goes on along the minus strand of NW_028270186.1, from coordinate 52,284,704 downwards.
TTTATATTCAAGTGCTCTCAAAATAAATGTCATCATTGTTTTTGCCTTTGTGACCAGTCGTGCCACCTGAAATAATGAACTTATCATAGACAATAACAAATTTCCCTGGGATTGCAAAAATGAACAATGGTTAAAGTATGCTGGGAAATGGATCTCGGCCTTGAGTAAACTCTCTGTGCTAATCCATATGCTGCAGAATCCAAACAGGCTGCAGCTACGCACAGACGGTTTGTAAACGAACTTGACAACTACAGACCATGGAATACAAACCGGGAGTTGAACTTGAATGGGACAACGGAATGCCGCCCTTGGGCCATCAATGCTTTAACCCTTGGTTGGGTCTGATTGGTCAGAGTTATCCAACATGGTCATTCTGTTGACAGATCATTGCATATCCTCTCAAAATGAGGTGAAGTATCTGAAGAATGAGAATCACTTAAAAACCCCACTTAGCGCAGTAAATCGAGAATAACCACCAAAACAGAAGATACCTCCAAGTCCATCGTAAGAAAGAGAAATCAGCACGCGGATCCCGACAATATTCTGATCATACAGAGTTAGGTTAAAGCATATGTTAGTTGTTTGTGTGTTTCGTCACGTTACAGTAAAATTTATTGTACTAATATTAATTGAGTTCAATAAACAGATGTTGTTGTTTATGGGCCGAATCACAGTTCTTTTGGTGAATGTTAGATTTTAAAACACACTGTGTCGTGATACAAAAGTTTCCTAACAATTGGTTCGCCTGCAAGTTTACCTTGAGAAAACCTTGGTCGAGAACTCCCAAGTGTCTTTGCACTTCAGACTGGAGAATTTTCCCAGTCCTGTATTCTTCGTAACAAAGTGCATGACCTCATACTTACCCCATTGTACTCCATCTGCCACTCCTTTGCCCACACTCCTAACGTGTCTAAAACCTTCTGCAGCCTCTCCACTTCCGCAATGCTACCTGTCTCTCCACCTATCTTTATATCATCTGAAAGGTTAACCAGAATGCTCTTAGAACATTCTTCTAGCCCATTAACTTACAAAGTAATAAGTCGTGGTCCCAACACTGAGCCTTGTGGAATATCACATGTCACTGGCTACCATAATGACGTGATCATTTTTATCCTCACTCGCTGTTTTCTGCCTTTTAACCTTTGTTGTTCCTCAATTCCATCCACACAGATTCTACAGGATCTGTCCATGTTTCAATGATGGCAACTGAGTAATAGGACAGCAAATCACTTCAGCATTGTCGCTAATTTATAGCTTGGACATGGACTAAATATATGACAGTGTCGATTCCACTGGATTGTGGCGTCAACCTATGTGTATGACGAAATATTCTGTTTGCATTATGGAAGAATATAAACATGTGAACCTGCTTGAGAGGACACAGACAATTTCAGATGTGTGTATTCTTCCATAATACAGACAGAATATTTGGTCAAAGACATAGGCTGTCGTCGCATCCCAATGGACTTGACAATGTCATTTTTTTTTGTATTTATTTGTATATGAAGAATACACGAGTTAATAAAGGAATATAATTTGGTCAAATGAACAAATATTGCTGTATGGAGGTAGAATGGAAAATGTGTCTGTGTTCAAATATGTTGGAAGTTTAATGGAAACGCACGAATTCTTCAAATGAAGAGATTGAATTAAGGCACAGAGGAATCAGGCACCTGGATCACACAAAAAAGGTCGTGTACATCAAGGTTTTAGAGAGGCCAGACAAATGTTGAAACTTTTTTGAAACCGAATTCATTGAGAAGTAGGAAGAATTTTCTACAGTTTTACAGGGTAGTGGTGAGACCACATCGAAAGAGCTATGGCCATAATGACATGCAAAGCAGTCCAGAGAAGATTCACTCGACTGACTCCTGTGAAGAATTGTACTTCAGGAGTAAATATTGACCAGACTGGCCCTGGATCTCCTGGAGTTTAGCTGGACAATCTGTGATCTTGTTTAACCTCAGAACATTCCGAATAGTCTTTTTAAGTTGAAATCTGAAATAATACTTCAGTTTGTATGAGAGATTACAATAAGTGGATGGAAAGTAAAACTGAAGAATATCTCATTTCATAAGATTATGTGTTGTTTCAGCCCTCTCAAAGTGTTTTGTATTTGTGAAACTCTCTTCCTAGAGAATGATGAAGGCGAGGATATTTAATATTCCTGAGGCAGAGGCAGGGAGATTCTTGACTAAATATGACACACTAACGTTGTAAGGGCAAAGAAGGAACACTGACCTTCTTGGCCTGATGCTAGCTTCTACTTTTTTGTTGTCTTCAGCTTCCAAAAAATTTGGAGATCATTCTCATCAACATGAAGACTTTTCCTTTCAGATTGATGGGCACAACTTTCCAAATGTGTTTTTTTTTTAACAAGTGAAAAACTCCTTTGAAACTGCTTTAGAAATTAGATAATGTCGAATTGATGTCTTAATAGTGCAGCTGCCTTTCAGTTATTGTTGTGAGGTGAGTTTCGTCAGCAAAGACACTGATCCGTCGCCTATGTTTAATTTCCACTCATAATGTGTTCGTGAACCCCAGTGGTCCTCGTGGTGCAGGAACACTAACATTTTTGTTTCAGAGAGAGTTACAGAATTTTGAACAAGTGACAGTGAAGGGACAATGGTTTTTATTCGAGTCAGGATGCAACGTGACCTTGGAGACTATATTCTTCACCAATTGATGTTCACAAGCTATGGAAATCCTGAGACTATTTTCTGTTTTCAAGAATTAAAGTGATAGAGTCTTATGGCACACAAACAGGCCATTCAGCGCAACACGTCTACACCAATCAGAAAACACCAAACTACATTAATGAAAGTTAACCCAAGGCGCATGACCAACTCTGCTCTGGCATTTTGGGCTCAGTCAGCTGCTGATTAAATGCTGCATTAACTTGTGGTTGTTCGTGACCTGGGCTGTCAGTTGGCCTTTTATTTCAATGTATTCACGATATGGTTTCTGCAAATATATCACACTACTTCAATGTCCGCAACAAGCTCATCAGATCAATAAACATGGTTACATTGATCAATTATTATTAGTGAATTGGATTTTTCAAAAATTCCTTCGGGGTTTTAATGGAGCTAGTCCAACATTAATTGCCGTTGAGAAGTTCCAGTCCAGTTGGTGTTGTTCCATCCAAAATGGCTGTTGGGAGGGAGTGCCAGCTGTGCATCTCGTGCCAGTTTAGCTGAGAGTAAGTATTACTGGTGGTGCAGGTAGTGTTAAACAAGCTTCTGTACAGTGATGAACAGCTGGCACAGGGTGGTGCTTCACAATATATCATGGAATCGTATAATAAAGAAGATGCCTATCAAATCGGGCACCATCAAGTGTTGACACAAGTGTTTTGCCAAGTTTGTACGGTTTCATTCCTCAACCACCCTCACAGGCAATGCATTCCAGAAGCATATCACCCTCTGGGTTCAAAGCAGATTTCACACATCATTACTTATCTCTTGTGATTCACTTTAAACATGTATCCCCTTGTATTTAACCGTTTGACTAAGGGCAACAGCTGCTGTCTGTTCCCTCTGTCTATATCTCCCATGCTGTTAGACACCTCTGTCAGGTTCACCCATAACCTTCTCTGATCCAAAGTAAAACAAAAGCAAATTTAACTTATCTCCATGGTTTGAGTACTGCGTTGATTTGTTACTTCTTTCAAAGTGCAGCATCTCACATATTGCAGTGTTAAGTTTTTCGGACATTGATGTGGCCATTTGAACAATCCTTTTCTACCCTCCTGTAACCTAACTCTTTCGTTCTCACTGTGAGCCATAGCTCAGATGTCGAAGGTCGTTTCTTTACTCAGCGAGCTGCAGGGGTGTGGAAAACACTGCCTGCATCAGTTGTAGACTCGCCAACTTTAAAACCATTTAAGTGATCATTGGATAGGCACGTGGATGAAAAATGGTGTAGTGTGGTTTAGATGGGCTTCAGATAGGTTTCATAGGTCGGCGCAACATCGAGTGCAGAATGGTTTGTACTGCCCTGTAATGTTCGATGTTCTCTTTGTGCACACAACTGCCAAACGGTATATCCAGTGATTGAAATATTTATGTAGCATAATATTTTTTCCATTTGAAATAGCCCTGTTCACATTCATCGAATGCATTTAGTGTGGAAACAGGTCCTTGGAAGAGTCTCCTAACCAGACCCATTCGTCTACCCCTCCCCACCCGCCCCCGATATTGACCCCTCACTATTGTGCCTAACCCCCTTATTCCTGATGAAGGGCTTTTGCCCGAAACGTCGATTTTGCCTGTCCTCAGATGCTGCCTGAATTGCTGTGCTCTTCCAGCACCACTGATCCAGAATCTGGTTTCCAGCATCTGCAGTCATTGTTTTTACCACAATGAGAAGAACAGCTTGGCCAATTCACCTAATCTGCACGTCTTTGAACTGTGGGATGAAATACATTAAGACCTGTGGAGAATAGGCAAACTCCACACAGAGATTCGCCTGAAGTTGGAATCGAACCAGGATCTAGCACTGTGAAAGTTTAGTGCTAATCCCTGAGCCATAGAGCCACATCAGCTATCAGTATTCTATCTCATTTTGGTTGCTTTGCTTTGCATTTCATTCTGTCTGTCAGAACGCGTGATGGTGTCTGGGGTATATCGTTGTCTTCCCCTCAAATCGCCACAACCACTGCTCCCGTTCCTTTCTGTCTCATAACTAATGTGATTTTCATTCTCTCCCAGGCTCATTAATCCAGGGGTTTTGATGAACCAGATCTTTGTACATTCCGTTTTTTTTTCTTTCGACTGAAGTCAAAAAATGTAAATCTCACTGTTTTAAAGCGAATAAAACAGCAAAAAGATGCTTGTTGATTTAAAAAAAACCTGAAGCGCATTGTGTGTTGACATTCCAGTGTTGCCTTCAGATAGCAGTCAGAGTCATGTCCAAACCTTTCCAAACTTTCTCTGCATTTCAACAGCAACTATGCACAGGGACAATCTTTTGGTTGGCAGTTGTTCTAGCGGAGGAGAGAACAACACAATAACAACAACTTGATTGTGTGATGTTTGGAGCTGCAAGCCATTACAACATTGTACATGAACAGCACAGCAAAATAATCTAATCTGCAAAAAGAAAACATCCATCACTCCCACCCCGCCCTCACCTCGACACCAACTTTGTAAGAGCAATTAGTGTCTAGAGATGTGGCCAATAGCTAGAGATTTCGACATCCAATCCAGTCCAGTTGTTAATGTGAGCTGCAAGTGCAGTAGTGAAAGGGTTAATTGGAACTGTTTGTTTAGTAACTGTGATTGATTTGAGCCTCCATGGACTCAACTGTGTCAATAGAGGCTTTCCCTCTCCTATTAGTAAGGGACTTCTTTCGGTGCCTTATCCCTTGGTAGCAACAGATACACCACCTCAGACACTAACGGAGTCAGCAGCTACAAGGAAAGGAGAGATCAGTATCTGAGAACAACAAATTGGAATGCTCCAGTAATGGATCATAACCTGAGAACATTAGACTGGAATGTTACAACAATGTACAGGAGTATATCCAATGGTCTTTTCTGGTTTTCCTGGTCTCAGTCAACATTAGCAGAGCAAATATACGGTGTACTGTTGATTATTCAGGCAGGTTATTATCCCAGTCTCGCTATTGTTGGTGTTCCGGGTAAGTTTTTCCACCTCTATCTATTTATTAATTACATAAACCATGTTCAACTTCATTGCGTTTTTTTGTTATCTATATCTGGTAAAACCAGAAAATACTGTATTTAGTTTCGTTATAAATTCCACTCATTATCCACAAATTTCACTCATCTTTCTCACAAACATTTGACACAAAACTGTGAGCACTCTTTTTGCGTTGAACTGATTAATATCTTGGTATTGTCACCATCACCAAACCTGCTCACTACCAGCTTCATAACACCCTGAGTCTCCAACATTGTGTCAGTGCTGTTGCTGAATAAACCATTATCTATGCCTTGGTAAAGGTCAGATTTTACAGATGCAGTTCTCTTCTAGCCACTGCTCCAGTTACGAATAGATGGATAACAAACTTGTAATGCCTCTAAAGTAAGTGCATGACAGGGACACCGTCAGAGTAGTAATGTCGCTGGATGGGTAATTCAGAGGCACAGATCAAAATACTAAATATACTGTTTCAAATCCTACCACAGCTGATCGCAGAACTTAAATTCAAATGATAAGAATATAAATAAAAACAAATGCACAATCTGTAACCATAAAACGAGGAACATTTTGTCTAAAAATCTACCTGTTTCACTGATGTCCTTTGCTAAAGTAATCTAACGTCGTTACCGGGTCTGGATTGAGAGTGAGTTCAGACCCACAACAATGTGCTTGGCTCAGGACTGCCTTGTGGAATGGTCATAAAAAGGGCAATTAGTGATGGTCGTCAAATGCTGCCATTGGCAGTGATGATGACATCCCATAAAATACCAAAAATAAACATTAAATCAAACAAAGAAAGCTACTGAAGATCTGAAACAAAAAGACACAACGTGCTGGGGAAACTGAACGGGTTTGGCAGTTTCTATTGAGAGAAAAACAGAGTTAGCATTTTCAGTCCACTCATCATGCATCAGATCTGAAAGCAGCTGGGAAATAGTTAAATTGTGTTGGTCGAGAGAGGTGAATATATGGAGAAATAGAGAGACAGAGAAAAATAATCAAACAAACGAATTGTTGATGATCAGCTGGGATGGAAATAAAATGTGATATTAATCTCGTTGATTTTTTTAAATCTTTTCCATATTCCTGAGTATCATGCCTATGTAGATATATATCCAAATCTCTGCTTAAAACGAGGTATGTCCCCTCTGTCTCTCTTCCCTGAGTATGGTCATCTTCTTTTATTCAATAATGGGACCTGGGTGTCACTGGCTGGGCCAATATATATTTCACTTTCCGGGTTGCCCACCAGAGGGTGTTGGTGAGCTGCCTACTTGAACCAATGTAGCCCAAATGCTGTAGGCTGCCAGTGCTTATATCTGTCTGTTTTCATTTCATTGAGATCTTGTGGTGATATAACTGAATGTTTGACTTGGCCATTTCAAAGGGCAATTGAAAGTCAATCACATTTCTTTGGGTCTGGTGACACACGTAGACCTGACCACGTGAAGGTAACAGATTTCCTTCCACGGAGGACACAAGTGGGCCAGGTGTTTGCTCTTATTTGACAATTGACAATCTTCATTAGATTGTTAACCCAAATACTACATTGAATTCAAATTCCATAATCTGATGAGGCGGGATTCAAGACCAGGTCTGAGTCATTAGCTGGTCTGGAGATAATAGCACGAGACCGTCGGATCCCCAGTATCTACACTGTTAACGGGTAGTGTTGCTGTTATTGTGACTGAGGTAAAGAAATTTGTTCAGTTACATTGTCAGCTATTTCAATGGAGAACAGGGCCAGCAATATTTCAGCTCACAGGGACTGCGCAGAGCTGCAATGGTTTGTCAGTCAGGAATAGAAACTGAGGAGAAAAAGTCATTTCTAAACTCTGAGTGGGTGTGACATGTATACAGAGATTTGACTTGTACCCGTCACTGGAAAGTGAGTGGAGGCTCTCTGGATTGTTTTCTTGGGTTTGTGTTATCAGCTACTACAGTGATTTAGGGAAACCTGAGGGTCTGGTGTCCCCACTCTGGACAAGGTTTGGGCACTACATTTTGGAGAGAGTCTGGGACTGCAGAGACTGCATAGGAAGGAGAAGGACACCAGACTATCCTCTCTGAGATTTCCACAAATATTTCCAAATGATGTACCTTTCCCATGTGCAAAGTATGAAGTTAATTTCAACAATGAGGTCACAGAGCTGTGAAACCTCCATCAGCACAAACTGTAGTCTCACACCAAGGAGAGGACAGTACTCAAAATGCCCATCAACTGTTTTGATTCTAAACTTTCTAAGTAGGAGTGGGTGAAGCATTCATTTTGTCAGATTGCCATCCTCTCATGTGCTCACAAGGTGACGGAGGCCATCTCCGTCCGGTGAGGTGAATATGTTGGTTATGTCTCCACACAGAGGAAGGAATAGAAAATCTTCCCGAAATGTTAGGGTGACTGGCGAAAATGTGGAACTGCAAGAAGTTAGAATTATCAAAGAGGAAGTACTGGGGGAAAAACAAACAAAGCTCATTGGATTGAATGTTGGTAAGTTGCTGGACTAAATAACATAGCTCTTTCGGCAGCAGGTACAAAATGGCCTGATTCTGTACAGTCAATTCCTTAACTCTTTGAGGAAGGGCAAAGATTGTCAAAGCATTTTATGTTATGGAAAGAATACTGCAGACTTAAAAGTAACTACTGTGACCACAAATATTTAAAACAGAACACCAACTGATGAATAAATCGATCTCAGATGTGAGGGAAAATATTAGATTTTTTTTTAGTAATTCGCAATAACTATATCCTTGGAGAATAATGATATGATTTGCGGAGTCAGCCTAGATTTTAGAAAGGGAAATCGTTTTGATAAACCACTTGGAGTTTGTAGAGAATGTTGATTGTGACATCGACAAATGAGAACCAATGGGAACAGTGTATTTGAATCTTCAGGAGGCTTTTGACAGGAAAGGAAGAACGTTAGAGTCCTTATGTAAGGAGTGAATATACTACATGTATTGAGAATTGGATAATGGGGAGAATACAGAGAGTAAGTTCCTGCTCTGGACTAAAGGTCATTGCTCATAGGGATCACATGTATCAGTGCTTGGAGCACAGCTGCTCACAAGGCAAATAAATGACTTGAATGTGAGCAACAAATATAGACCTTTTCAGTTTGAATTTATTAGAAGATGAGAGATTGGGAACTGCAGTTATCACTTACACAATTCACATGAGCCAGCAAGTAATCAGGGCAGTAAATGGTATGTTGTCCTTCATTACAAAATGATTCAAGTGTTGAAGTAAATTCATTTTCCTGCGGTTGTAGAGTGTTGCTTGATCACTATTTAGGCCACTGAGTACAGATTCTTTCTCCTTTATAATGAATTATTTCATTGCAAGTGAGATAGTGCAAAGTAGTTTCACCAGACTTATTCCTGGGATGATGGTACCGTGAGGAATGTGTGAACAAAATGAGTATTTACTTTGTGGTGCTGAGAGCGATTAACAGTCTTTTAAATTTAAACTTGAGGATTAGGCACTAACACTCATATTGTCAAGACAAAGACAGTGATCATGTGCAACATTACATTTTTCCATGATATTTGATTCCCAATAGTTCACATCCCTGCGCGGAGCCCCCATGTTGTTTGAGAGGCAGCTCCAGGCTCTGAATGAACTATCACAGTCTCAGTATGCAATTGGTGTGCAAACCTGCACTGTTCAGAAATCTGTCAGCAGCCACAATACCGTATTTCTGAAAGAGGTAGCCATTCCCACCAGTTTCTAGTCTCCATAAAAACACCAGTCTGTCTTCTCCGAGACAGAAGCTGTTTAGATGAGACTTGGCACGAACCATCCACCTTTCTTTCTCACCTTCAGTAAACCAAGTTAAAGTAACACGTGCACCACTGGCAATGGATCCAGGAGGAATAACATAGAGCAGTTTATCTGTGTAGTCGCTGCTTCACCGTTTGTCATGTTGGGTCATCAATGACATATTCCTATTTCTGCGTAATTGACTTGACAGGTGAATGGCCTCTTCTTGCTCACATGGAAGAGGCTCAAAGACCTGACTTGGCAACTCCTGTCACCTGTTTAACACCTCGATGTTCTGTCTACACTCCTTCCCTCCTTGTTTAACAGGCAGGAGGAACTGAATGGGCTACCCCTGTTCTTGTCCAATAGTTTCAGTGGGTTTAATACATTCCGTTGCAACCAGCTTGAGGTGCTGATTGAGCTGCTCTTGTTTAACTGTGGGACTAGCTGGAGAACTGCATGAATTTTACCTTCACTTTAGCAACACAGTTTAGATGCTATCCAGGCATTGCTGCACATGGATATGGACTGCTTCAGCAGTGGACAGGTGAAAAATTATTCTTAACAATCTTCAGGGAACATCTCCCACTTCTGACCGTATGATGTGGGAAAGACGTTGAAGCAGCTGAAGAACGCGACCTTGAGGATGCGCCCTGAGATGCGGCCTATCTCAAGATGAGACGTGAAGGTTCAATTGGGGCGATTGAGAGTTATAGGGTAGCCAGGAAGGACCTGAAGAGAGAGCTAAGAGCAGCAAGGAGGGGACATGAAAGGTCCTTAGTCGGTAGGATTAGGGAAAACCCTAAGGCTTTCTATAGGTATGTTAGGAATAAAAGAATGACTAGGGTAGGAATAGGTCCAGTCAAGGATAGTAGTGGGAAGTTGCGTGTGGAGGCGGAAGAGATTGGGGAGACACTGAATGAATGCTTTTCTTCAGTATTTACTCAGGAACAGGGCATTGTCGTCGATGTGAATACTGAGTCACAAATAAGTAGAATGGATGGCTTTGAGGAATGTAGAGAAGAGGTGTTGTAGATCCTGGAAAATTTGAAAATAGATAAGTCCCCTGGGCCTGATGGCATTTATCCTCGGATTCTCTGGGAAGCAAGGGAGGAGATTGCAGAGCCATTGGCCTTGATTTTTATGTCCTCTTTGTCTACAGGAGTAGTGCCAGAAGACTGGAGGATAGCAAATGTGGTTCCCTTATTCAAAAACGGGAGTGGGGATAACCCTAGTAACTATAGGCCGGTGAGTCTCACTTCTGTTGTGGGCAAAGTCTTAGAGAGAATTGTCAGGGATAGAATTTATGCACATCTGGATAGGAATAATGTGATCAAGGATAGTCAGCATGGTTTTGTGAAGGGCAGGTCGTGCCTCACAAACCTTATTGAATTCTTTGAAAAGGTGACGAAGGAGGTTGATGAGGGGAAAGCGGTAGATGTGGTATATATGGATTTTAGTAAGGCGTTTGATAAGTTTCCCCATGGTAGGCTACTGCAGAAAATATGGAGATATGGCATTGAGGGTGAGTTGGAGGTTTGGATTAGGAATTGGCTGGATGGAAGAAGACAGAGGGTAGTAGTTGATGGCAAAGTTTCTTCATGGAGTGCCGTCACTAGCGGTGTTCCGCAAGGATCTGTTTTGGGACCATTGCTGTTTGTCATTTTTATAAATGACCTGGAAGAGGGGTTAGAAGGTTGGGTGAGCAAGTTTGCGGATGATACGAAATTCGGAGGAGTTGTTGACAGTGAGGAAGGATGTGGCAGGTTACAGCAGGATATAGAGAAGCTGCAGAGCTGGGCAGAAAGGTGGCAAATGGAATTCAATGTAGCTAAGTGTGAGGTGATTCACTTTGGGAAGAATAACAAAAAGATGGGGTACTGGGCTAATGGTCGGATACTTGGTAGTGTGGATGAGCAGAGGGATCTTGGTGTCCATGTACACAGATCTCTGAAAGTTGCCACCCAGGTAAATAGTGCGGTGAGGAAGGCATATGGCGTACTGGCTTTTATTCGTAGAGGAATTGAGTTCCGGAGCCCTGAGGTCATGATGCAGTTGTATAAGACTCTGGTGTGGCCGCATCTGGAATATTGTGTGCAGTTTTGGTCGCCATACTATAGGAAGGATGTGGAGGCACTGGAACGGGTGCAGAGGAGGTTTACCAGGATGTTGCCTGGTATGGAAGGAAGATCGTATGAGGAAAGACTGAGACACTTGGGGCTGTTTTCATTAGAGAAAAGAAGGTTTAGGGGTGACTTGAATGAGGTGTACAAGATGATTAGGGGGTTAGACAGGGTTGACAGCGTGAAACTTTTCCCGCGTATGGTGTCGGGTATTACAAGGGGGCATAGCTTTAAATTAAGGGGGGGGGGTAGATATAGGACTGAAGTTAGGGGTAGGTTCTTCACTCAGCGAGTCGTAAGTTCATGGAATGCCCTGCCAGTAACAGTGGTGGACTGTCCCTCTTTATGGGCATTTAAGCGGGCATTGGATAGGTATATGGAGGATAGTGGGTTAGTATAGGTTAGGTGGGCTTGGATCGGCGCAACATCGAGGGCCAAAGGGCCTGTACTGCGCTGTATTCTTCTATGTTCTATGTTCTATGAGATGTCCTGTGACAGAAATGATTTATCCTTACCAACCACAAATATCTTCACTTGTCCTCTGAATGCATCTAACTAGTGGGGAGTTTACAATTCATTCCCTTTGTATTCAATTCTGTTCGGGTTCCTTGATACTATCCACAGTTAAACCCTGCCTTGATACCAGGGCCAGTCACTCTTACCGCGTGTTCATATCTTCTATTCATGTGAATAGGTCACGGTATGTTTGTGAGGGGCGTTTTCTTCTCACAGAGGGTAGTGACTGTCAGGACTTCTGTATTCCGGAGAAGTTGGGAGGTAGATCACTAAGATATTTGGAAGGGGGCACAATGGATATATGAGGCATCAGAATATTGAGGGCTGCAGGGATTGAGCAGAAAAGAATAGTTGAGGATTTTGCAGATTAGCTATGATCATACTGACGGGAAAAAAGACAAGAAGGGCTAAATTACCTATTTGTGTATCTGACGTTCTCTCATTCTGTTATTGGGAAGTTATTTTCCTGGAAGTTCTGTTATTGGATGTTGCAATCAGGGGGTCCGGAGGATTTTGTGGGCCATCGCTGGGTGAGGTATGGGCGCTGTATTTACAGTGAATCTGGATCGGCAACATGACCAACAAATGAAGACAGTTCTGTAAAGACAGGGGAATGAGATGTTTCACACCGTCACCTACCCTTTCTTTTCCCAAGAATATTTTCCAACGCCATGTCAAAATGTGTGTGACAGTCTTCATTGGCTGATTGGTTTCTGCTGTTTCTATGCACCAGGTTACTGTGGTAAATGGCCTCCGACTGTTCCTGTCCAGTAGGTTTGAGAGGTTCAATCGAACATAGGAACATGGAATAGAGGAGAAGGGTTGGTCATTAGAGACTTTGAGCCTTCTCCACCAGGCACTAAGATTGTGGTTGATGAGATTATGGCTTCAGCCTCACTTTCCTGTCTGTAGTTCATTGTCCTTTACTATCCAATATCGTAGTCGCATGGCTTTGAATAAATGCAAACACACAAGCACCACAAACTTCTGGGGAAGACCATTCCCACTCAAACAGCCTTTTGTGAATTTCTCCTCATCCCTGTCAGACTGGGCATGGAGATGTCTCTGTTTCATTTTCTACTTCAGCTCCTCCATTGGTCATGACACATGTTAAATGTAACTACGTTGGTAATATGACCAATTATGTAGTTCTCAGACTAGGTCAGGTTCTTTGTTATGGACAAGTCAGGTAGATAAATTAAATTGGGAAAGGTAATTTACCAAAGTAAACTTACTCAACCTTTGATGTAAAGATACATGACAAGCTGTGTGGACAAATATGTACTTTAATATTTATCTTTCGATGTATACTGAGACGCAATTTGTCTACACAGAAACGTGCACACACGGACACAAACACTGAGACATTCACAGTGTTACACACACAGGTGCACAACACACACACAACACATGCATGAAGACAAACAGAAAAACAACTCTGTAGAATAGCAGTTTGAAAGAGCTTTTCGTAGCAAAAGTCAAATTCAAGACAAATATTAAACTGAATTCTGCATCTGAGGTCATACTGTTCACGCAAGCTGCTGTCAATCGGATTCCTTCCTGGAACATTTGGATTTGGCTGAATTCCCTTTGCTTCTGGCAGTGTGGAGATTCCAATGAATCCTCAACAAGTATCCTTCACGAGTGCTAAAGATGAGTTTTCCCCTCTCATACGTTGCTGTGAGAAGGAACGAGGAAACAAAGGAAACAATAAGCCATGACGTCTCTAGCAGGTTGCATCTTCTCCAACGTTTCAATGAAATATACAATAATGTTATCTGACCACCGAATTGGGCCATGTGAAGCCTCGTTGAACATGCTTGGGACTGTACGAATCCGTCCCTGTTCCCTGCTCCATGTTGGAGCAATTTATAAGCTGTCATTTGAAGATGCGTTTGTATGTGTCCTTATAATTTTGTCCAATAAGTTCATGTCTTTGGGCTATCTGTGTCAAAATGAATAAATTGTTCTCTTAAATTTGAACCCTTAGTTCTAGTTTCCCACACCAGAGGAAATGTCCATCAGCCAAGCACGTGATGCACTCTCCCCAAGATCTTATATGGTTCAGTATGAAAATCTCTCATTCTCAAACCTGAAGTGCTCTGGCCTTGTAGAGGTTTATAAAATCATGAGGGGAATGGAAATGGTGAATAGCCAAGGACATTTTCTGAGGGTTAGAGAGTCCAAAACTAGAGCACATAGTTTGAAGGTGAGGGTGAAAGATTTAAAAGAAATAAAAGTGGTAATCTTTTCTCGGAGTGTATGGAATGAACCGCCAAAGGAAGTGTTGGCGTCCGGGAAAATTACATTTAAAAACCATTTGAATGGATACTTGAATAGGAAGGGTTATGGCCAAGTGCTGCCAAATGAGATTAATTGAGGACATCGGGTCGTCCTGGACAAGGTGAACCGAAAAGTCTGTTTCTGAGCTGTAAGACAGAATAAGGCCTTCTTTCCAGGAACAAGTACAACTTTGCAAAGCTTCCGAATCAATTGAGTATATTTATTTTTCAGTTTAAGGAATCATAACTACACGCAATAAATCAGATGTGGCCTCAGAAAGCCCCTTTACAGATGCAGTAAAATATACTGATAGCCATTGCATGGAGTAGAATAATTCCATATACTTTCCTAACCACTTAACACGTCTGCATAATTACTTTGTGTGATGCATGTACCAGGATGTACAAATTCCTTTGTACCACTGAGTTTTGTGATCTCTCTCCTTTTCAGTTGTTTACTGGTATTTTACCCTTTTGTCACAGCATAAACTTCATTTGCGCAGGTTATACTGTTTCTGCTAAAGGTTTACACACTAACCTCACCTTTCTCTACCCCATTACAGACTCTCTACCTCCACGTGACATCTTATTGAATGAATATCTTGGTGGCTGAGACAAATGAGCTCAAATCCAATCAATCCCCACATCCAAATCATTGACAGGTTCGAAATAGTTGTTGATCTTTCACTGATATCGAAGGCACTCCACCACGTTAAAGATTTCCAAACTGAAAACAAACATCAATCCCCACTGTCAATTTCCTCATAGATACCCAGGGTTCCCTGTTCCTGCGTAGCAGCTCAGAAAGGTTGGATGGCCTCCTCATGTGCTGTGTAATGTACTTAAATGGCTGAATGGCTTTATCAAGTTCCTTTGTAAATCCTTAAATGGCAAACAGTTCTCCTCGTGTCTCATTGCTGATCGGCTGAATTGAATCTTCCTCTCCCTCTGTAAAAGAATCGAGGGAGAGAACAAGACATGGGTTCGGAACGGCAGGTGGCCATGCAGCCCCTCGCGCCTGCTACCCCATTTAGAATGTGCATTGTTGATTTGATTGTAACTAAACTTCCCTTTCCTGCCTGTTCCCAATAAACATGGATTCGTTTGTTCATGAATGATCTATGGAACTCAATTTTGAATGTTTTTAGTAACCCAGTCTTCACTGCTGCGTGGGCGTGGGAACACGATAGATCACACAACACTAAAGAGAAAGAAACATCCCTGTCTCAGTCAGAAATGGGAATGTCCTTATTCTTAAAATGTGTCCCCCCTCAAGCCAATCACCACTCTTTTGACACAGGGACACAACAATTAGAAACAGATATAGGCCATTCAAAACTCAGACCTGTCCCAATTTGCTTTAACAACCGACGATCAAATGCTAACCAAAGTTAGCCTCAGCTGAGGGTACATTAACTCCAGATTCCATAAGCTCATAAGAGTATAGGAAATTGAAACATAGAAGAATGCAGCACAGCACAGCCCTTCAGCCCTCGATGTTGTGCCAATCTTTTATTCTCGTCTAAGACTAAACTAAACTTCATACCCTTCATTTTATTATCATCTATGTGTCTATCCAAGAATTGCTTGAATGTCCTGAATGTATCTGATTCTACTACCACCGCTGGCTGTGCATTCCACGCACCTACCACAATCTGTAGAAAAAAACACTGTCTCTGACATCTCCCCTCAGCCTTCCTCCAATCACTTTGAAATTATTCTCCCTGCGTGATAGCCATTTCCACCCTGTTAAAAAGTCTCCAGCTGTCCACTCTATCTATGCCTCATCATCTTGCTCACCTACATTATGTAGCTCTCATCCTTCTTCTCTCCAATGGGAAAAGCCCAGCTCCCTTCGAAATTCTCCATAAGACATGCACTCCTGCACAGGCAACATCCTGGTAAATCCTGTCTGCACCCTCTGGAAAGCTTCCATATCTTTCTGTAATGGGCGAGCAGAACTCAACACAACACTTCATGTGTGGTCTAACCAGGGCTTTATAGAACTCCAGCATAATCTCGCGGGTCTTAAACTCAATCTTCCTGTTAACGAAAACCAACTCACCATACTCCTCTTTGCACCCCTATCAACTTGAATGGTAACTTGGAAGTACCTACGGACGTGGACCCTAAGATCCATCTGTTCCTACACACGGCCAAGAATGCTACCTATGACCCTGTAATCTGCATTTGAATTCGATCTTCCAAAATGAATCACTTCAGAAAATAGGAAATTGGAGCAGAAGTAAGCCATTTAGCCAATCGGATCTGCTGTGCCGTTTGATCACGGGTGAAATGTTTCACAGCCGCATTCTTCTGCCTTCGTCAACTGATAAAATGGTTCCCTCATTCATGCAAAACGTATTTATCTCTATCTTAAATAAACTACTTTTTCTGTGTGCAGGAGTGTGCATGTGTTAGTGTGTAAGTGTTCATACCTGTATGTATATGTATTGTGTGTTTAATGTGTCTATGTATGTTTGTGTGTATTTCTGTCTGCATCTCTGTTCAACGTGGTATTTGTAGTTTTTGGGGTAAATCCACTGAAATTGACACCAACACCCTCCCCCTTCCTCCATCTCTACTGTCTGTCAATGTTAAGTGTAGAGCCATACAATGGCACCCTCTGCTGACCTCCCCTGTGCAAAAGTCAGATTGTTTTCTCTCTCAGATGACATCAAATTCTGTGAATCTCTCAGATTGCACGGCTGCTTGGGTTTTCAAATAACGCCTTTTTAAGCAAAGAGCAGTTTCATCTGATACATAGTCATATCGTTCCTGAGATTTTCCCAACATCAATGGGACAGTTTCAAGACTTTTCAATCCTTTCTCACTTATAATTTGTAAAAGTGCACTACAAAAGATTTCAAGTTCAAGAACGTTCAATAAATGCATTTCATCACTTTACAAATGTTTCATAGAACATAGAACATAGATCAATACAGCACAGAACAGGCGCTTCGGCCCACGATGTTGTGCCGAACATTTGTCCTAGCTTAAGCACCCATCCATGTACCTATCCAATTGCCGCTTAAAGTCACCAATGATTCTGACTCTACCACTCCCACAGGCAGCGCATTCCATACCCCCACCACTCTCTGGGTAAAGAACCCACCCCTGACATCTCCCCTATACCTTCCACCCTTAACCTTAAATTTATGTCCCCTTGTTTCAGTCGACCTTCATTGGATGCAGTTGCAATGGAAATACTCTTTATTGTGGACACTCCGTGTCACGAATAATCTTGAAAGACAAACCACTTCCACGTTGTAGAAGGAGCGCAGAAATTACTCTACATAAGCATTCTCCACTTTTGGGGTCCTCAGTACAATTACAATACTCCCTATACCTATCTATATGCGTGTATGCATGTGTGTGTTGTGACGGTGCTGTCAGTTTGGCTGGCTGCCTCCCAGACTGAAACTCTGACGTGAGAAAGTGAGGTTTGCAGATGCTGGAGATCAGAGTGCTGGAGAAGCACAGCAGGTCAGGCTGTTTCTGAGGAGCCGGAAAATTAACTTTTTGGGCCGGAGCAGTTCACCAGGAATGCCATGGACATAGTAGAGTGTGAAGGCCAACCGAGGGGATATTGCTTCGCTTTAAACCCCACAGAGGCTGACATATCCGCTATGCACATGGATACACACAGAGACACGCAGGTGCACACAGAGACGAATACAGACACGCAAAGACACACATTATAGATTATAGATACACACACACATAAATACTAATACAGACGCATAGAGACACATACCGATACTCTGATGCACATGCATACACAGATACTCTGTCATCAATACAGGCATACTATACAGACACTGACACACTGATGCTGATACAGACATCGAGAATCTACCAGTATTTACTTTTTCACGTGGTGACATTCTCAATATTTCAGGTGCTCTGTGTGGTGTGTATCAAAATCTCTGTTGCACTGTTGGAAATCCTCTGCACCCTCTCTATAGCTTCCACATTTTACTATGACAAGGCGACCAGAGCTGAACACAATGTTTCACGTGCGGTGTTACATCATGGCGATGAACCCTTCTGCTAATTAAACCAAACAGCCATAAAAGCTCAACTCACAACGTAAGCTGTTAAAGTATAAATCTCAAAATTCACTCTTTAAGTATAAATAGTATCAATTGATTCCTTAACTCTAAAAGTGAACATTGAACAACAACTATTCACAACTCTAAGCCCCTCTTTCTCGGAACTGATTGGTATTTGCCTCCAAATTTATAACAACACAATGTTCCAATAAGAAAAGCTCATATTAAAATTGCATCAAATTAATTTCAAAACCACCCAGCATCTGTCATCTCCAGTGTCCTCTTTCTTTCAGCTGAAGATCTTCCTGGGTTGTCTTATGAATTTTAGTGCGAGGAGGTTTCATACAAAAACGCTATCTTTGTCAAAGAGAGTTTTGCATGGCAGTCTCTCTCTAGACGGCAGTAATCCTCAGCCTAACTTGCGAACTGCCGGCCTCTTTTATGCCACTCAATATTTGATCATCTCATTGGTTGGATGTTGGCAAAAGAATAAATTCAAAATCGATTGACTTTTGTATCCTGGGGCATAATTTAAACTGAATGGTTAAATTCGACTTGTTGTCAATTAGCAACCAAAACTCAAGGTATCTGTTTCACAGCCAAACGTTGCATGCTTTATATTTTGCAGTATACTTTGGGATCTGCTAGCTGGTCATACAACAGGTACTTGCAAGCTCTCAGTGCAAAACAACATTCACTTTCTCTTAAAAGGTACTATACACACCTTCAACTTCATAACAGTGGTTTATTCCGAGCTTTATAGAGCTGTAGCATAATCTCACAACTCTGAAACTCAGTTCCCCAGCTTGTGAAAGCCAACACAATATACACTTTCTTAACAACCACACCAACCTGAATCAACATTAGGGTGGTGTTGGAAAAGCAAAGCAGGTCAGGCAGCATCCGAGGAGCGGGGAAAGTGATATTTGGGGCAGAAGCCCTTCATCAGATGATGAAAAGCTCCTGCTTGAAACGTCTGTTTTCCTGCTCCTCGGATGCTCCGTGACCTACAATGCTTTCTGGCACCACTCTAATCTTGACTCTGATCTCCAGCATCTGCAGTCCTTGCTTTTGTCGATTTCCCATCAACCTGGGTGGCAACTGTGAGGGATCTGTCGACATGGGCCCCAAGATCCCTCTGTTCCCACTCACAGCCAAAACTACTGCCTTTAGCCCAATATTCTACATTCAAATTTGATCTTCCAAAGTGAATGACTTCACACTTTTCCACGTTTAACTTGATCTTCTTCTCATCAGCACAGTTTTAAATCCTGTCAATTTTCCATTGCAAACTACAACATTTCTCAACATCATACAGAACTCCACCAAACTTTGTGTTTTCGGCAAACATACTAACCCACACTTCCACTTCCTCATCCAAGCCATTAATAAAAATCGCAAAGAGCAGAGGTCATAAAACTGATTCTGTGGGACACCATTCATCACAGAGCTCCAGACTGAATGTTTTCCTTCTGCTAGCAACCTCTGTCTTCTATGGGCCAGGAATGGTGTATCCAGAAAACCAAATTTCCCTGCATCCCATACCTCCTTACTTTCTGAATGAGCCTACTGTGGGTAACTTTATCAAACGTCTTGCTAAAATCCATATGCACCACATCCATTGATCTCCCTTCACAAATGGGTTGTCATATCCTCAAATGATTCAAAAAGGTCCGTGAGGCATGATCTGCACCTCACAAAGGCATACTGACTATGTCTGTGAAACGATGGTTTTTCCACATAATCATCAATCATGTCTCTCAGAATCCTCTCCAATACTTTGCCCACCACTGTAGTAAGACTGATGAGTCTATAATTTCCAAGATTATCCTTATTCCATTGCATGAAATGGAATACATGGCTGCACTGGGCAGTGAGGATGCAAAGATCATTGCCAAAGGCGCAGCTATCTCTTCTCTCGTTTCCTGTAGCATCGTTGCTTATATTCTGTTTGTCCAAGGAGAATTATCTATCCTTGTGTTTCTCATTTTTTTCGTCATACCCTCCTGCTCGAGCATATCAGCCTGTTTCACACTCTCCCCATAAACGTCAATGCCCCTCTCAGTAGTGAATATTGAAGCAAAGCATTCATTCAGAACCTCCCCTACCTCTTCCAACTCATGACGCAAATTCCCTCCGCAATCTGTGATGAGCCCTACCCTCACTCTGGCCGTCCTCGCGTTCCTGACATACGTGTAGAACATCTTCGCTTTTACCCACCAAGGAGTTTTCATGCCCGCTTCCTGTTCTCCTGAGTTCATTCTTCAGTTCCTTCCGGGCTATCTTGTAACCCTCTACAGCCTTGTCTGATCCTTGCCACCTAACCTTAAGTAAACTTTCTGCTTCCTTTTGACGACATGTTCTCCATCCCTTGGAACAATTGAAGTATGTAGCTGTAAAGGGAGGGGAGCTCATATTCTGCCACTTCCAGCATGGGCTGCAAGTTTCCCCATACTGGGCAGTGATCTAACACAATATTACTGAACAATGCACTGGGGTGGTGTACACAGTCCTCAATGCTGGGAGGGTAACTGCTCCTGGTTTACAGATCAATGCAATAGGATGGTGTACACAGCTCTGCATGCTGGGAGGGTAACTTCCAGCTTTCCAGCTCAATGCACTGGGGTGGTGAACACAGTCCTACATGTTGGTATGGTAACTGCTCCAGCTTTACAGACAATTCACTGTTATACACTGCACAGCTCCCCACGGACTGGTGTGGTCCGCACTGTCTGTACAGAGCACTGGATTGTATTGAGCAGTACACTAGCCTGGTCTGCACTGTGCTCCATGCTAAACGTATATCTCCTCTGGATTATGGTATCTGATTCCGTGTGGCGGATTGGGCATCTGATATAACTGACTTTTTGAGCTTATCTCTCAGCATATTTATTTTATGTTCTTCTACTTGTTCTTGGACGCCGCCCCCAAAGTCTGATATCTCCAGCTAGTCCTGTTTCTCTGAGAAGAGCCACGTTTATTCAATTTGTCAGTCAAGTAATCATCCAATTATAACATGAATATCCGTCCTTCTGTACCTTAACCTAGCAGTTGCTTATCATATCCCTGGAATCCCATGGACATCATTATCAAGCTCCGAAACAATGTGCAAGATGTATGGCTTGAGCTCTCCTGTATGTTCTGGCTGTGGGTCCCAATTGGCTACTTAGTGTATCGAGAGCTGGCATTGTGTAGCCGTGTTTGTTCAGAATGTTTCCTCCCATGGGACATCGAGGACACAATGCTAATGGTTACACAAGGGCCCTGACTAAAATAGTCAATAAGTCTGCGCCACAACCTATCAAAAAGTTCCATTTTCTGGTGCATGATAATTGTAACGAAGTCCGGGGGATATGCTCCATAACTAACCTACACAACCCCGAAAATCCTGGGGGATTTTCCGACACCACCTTATCAGAATGCTCTTTCTCGCACAAAATGAAAGTATACTAAATAATTTCTTCCCAAAGATGGGTGATTTGGCAAACCCAAGAGGCGGGACATCAGATCTATCTTGACCTCGGTTCCCAAGACCCCTTCCAAAACACTCGCTATAGGGACCCAATACCTACGAAGTTTGTGGCATGATGTGATATGCGTACTAACATCTGCTTTACATTTGGGCACTTTGGGAACGCTCCGTTCTTAAATTTGGCAAGCCACTCCGATGCCAAATAAACCCTGTGGAGTACCTTCAGTTGCATAGCTTGCGTCCTATTGCAAATCGAAATCTTCCAGACATTCTTCCAAAGTTCTGCCAACTCCTCTGGTGAAGATATCCACCGCCAATTGCTGAACCCAAACTCCACACAGCTGCTTGATGTCCTTTGAGACAGTACCTCCTCAAATGCTAGAAAGTGCTGACTGAGAGAGTGCACGTGGACTGAAACACTCTCACCTCCATATTCGACTTTTGGGAAATAACCATTAATGTAGTCTTTTTTCTATATAAAAAAATCTAATCTAGATAGCTCATATTTCTCGCTCAGCTACTTGAAAGGCATCCTGCCCACCATGTCAAATAAATCTACCAAACAGGAAACTCCTCTGTACTCCCAGAATTCATCAATCCTACAATGGGAGTAAAAGGGGAAGTGTTTTCTTTTGTAAATTGCCCTCAATTTGTTGCATCATTCTCCATGCTTTAACTGTGTTAAGGACAGCTGGATTTCTGCAATGGAACATATCAGTTCGCATCTTGCCCATGAACACCAGATTAATGAGGGGACATTTTGCCTGGGAGGCATCGATGTCCAACCACATTGACCGCGGGTCTTGGCGAGTCAAATCAGCCACATAGGCCAGGAGAGAACTCAATTGGTATTTGGTAAAGTGTGTAAAACCCACATCCCTCAGCCCCTGCGGAACCTGCAATTGGGTGAGCTCCACAAGAGGCCGCCTGTGATGCCAAATAAAAGATCCAAGCCGACTGCAAAGCTCCTAATAGGTTTCCTGGGCAGCATCAAAAAGTGCATTTGCATGAAATATAAAAACGGGGGAATACATTCATTTTGACCGGAGCTATTCTACCCAACCAAAATATCGAAATATCCTCCCAATGCTGAAGGTCCTGCCTTATGTTCTCGAGCAACTGCAGGAAGATAGATTTATCTAATTGATTGAAGGCTGGTGTGATAAAAATACAGGAAAGCTCCCTCTGGCTATCTGAATGGGAATCGGACTCCACCTCCAAGACCAGGAACTCTAATAATACCCCCGACAGGCATGGTCTTCAATTTCATGAAATTGATTTTATAGCCCAAGATCCAAATTCATTAATCACTTGGGGCACAGATATCATCGAGTTAGTTAGAAAGAGAAGAACGTCATCTGCTTAAAGTGTGATCTTATGCCATCCTGATCCTACCTCCAGGGCAGTAATATTGTGGTCCCTCCAGATGGTCTTTGCCAACTGCTCGATCACCAATGTAAATAATAACGGCGAGAGACGACACCCTTGATGGCTGCCTCAGCCATTGCTAAAATTGTCAGACCTTATACCATGAGTGAGATCCGCTGCTTTGTAATTATATAAAATGTCACCCACCTGGCAAAGGCCCCTCCAAGGCCAAACCATTCTAGGATATAAAAGAGGTACGGCCACTCCACCCGGTCAAATGTTTTCTCTGCAGTCACTACCAAGCCTGGAATCGACCCTTGTTGGCACACCTGAACCATATTAGCACTCTCCTATTATTGTTAGACGACCTATGACCCCCTAATAAAACATGTCTGGTCCTATTTCAAAACGAAGGGCAAGACCTTCTCCAGCTTCAACGCCAGCATTTTCACCAAAATATTAAAGTCCACGTTTAATAAATATATAGGCCGGTATGAAGTGCAATCACCTGGAGAATAAGATAAATATTTCTTTCTCTCAGAGAGGATGGGAGGCAGTTTTGAAACTTTATTGCTGGAACAGCACAGCAGGTCAGGCAGCATCCAGGGAACAGGAGATTCGACGTTTCGGGCACAGGCCCTTCTTCAGGATGGGAGGCAGGCCTGACTGTATGAAGTATTGTACGTATCCAACATCTGCCAGCCAGCATCTCTGTGAACTCATTTCAAATATCACTCTAAAATCTATCTGGGCACTTTGCTTTACCACTCTGGAGCTGCGTCAGCGTCTCCAGTATCTTTTGGATTGTCAGAGGGGAATTCGAAAGAGATGCCTGCTCTGAAGTTACACCTGGGAAGTCCAGGTTACTAAAAATGGGCTTCATCATCGACAATCTGTCGTCACAGCCCACTGACTGGAACAGTCCAGAAAAGAACTTCATGAATGCTGCATTATTCTGGGATCGCAGGTGCTAGCAACAGCACACTCCCAAATGGATGTGATGGATTGGAGGCACGGTACTTTGTGGACTAGTATGCAGATCTCTACCCGGATGATCACCATACTCGAATACCCTCTGTTTTGCAAACAACATCGCTCCCTTTGCTGTCTGGGTGAGCCCAGCGTTCAGAGAAGACCGGAGCATTGTAATCTGTTGCAACTTGGTTCCAGACGGTCTGTCAAAATATGCTGTCTCAACTGCTGCTCTCCCTTCTACAGCTTCCGAGTCGCCGAGTAAGAAATAATCAAACCCTTTCAATAATTTGGCCAACAGTTGATATAGATGGTTCTTCTGAATGAGTAAAGCTATTCCTCTACATCTTTAATTAAACGATGAAAATAACACCCAACCAAACACTCTCTTCTGTTACTTTAAATATTTCTTATCAGTTAGATGTTATTTTTCTTGTTACCTCGACACTATCCTTTCTAAGGCTTGAAAGCATCAGTCGGTGAGTGACTCCACTTACCGTTCCAGACTCACTATTTAAACGGGCGGTTAGCCATAGCCATCCAAAACAATCCATGGCCTCACTGTGAGGAAGGACCCCTTTTATTGTGCACCGAGCGAAGGCATTAAACAGTTCATATAAACATGAAAATACAACTGCAAAAACTGCCAGACCAAAACGTCTGACAACTCATTGTACAATGAAACTACGTATAACAAAAGTAAGAGGAGGTTCTCCCCGCGCCCCCCTCCCCCTCCACCTTCCCCACAGTGAGCGCTCATACTTCCCACTAATGCCACTTGGCTCCTACTATCTGAAACTGCTCTCTAATCCCAGACAAAGCAAGGTAATAAAAAGTTACGTGCATCTTACAACAACAAAATTAAAAATGGGCAATCGATGGGTCCCATCCATATCCAAGGCAATCCTGGTGAAAAGGATGCAGCCCCCTCCCCCAAACACTACCCCAATTCCGTACTAAAAGAGAGAAACGAAAAGGAAATGGTAGAAAAAATGAATATGGGAGGGGAGGAAGAAAGGAGTAAAGAGAGAAAGAGAAACGAATAGGACCAGATGAAACAAACAGAACATGATTGTCCACATTACTTCAGCCATCCAGTCGATCTTAAGGTGTCCAGGAAGTCCTTTACATTTTCTTGTGAGTCAAAATTAAACACGGACCATTCATGGTTGAAACTTAAAATCTTACAGTATACTGAATATTAACGTCCCTCAGCCCCAGTTTTACCCTATCAAAGGCCTGCTTCTTGTGGAGCATGGCCGTAGAAAAAATCCGGAAAAATATAATTCGCAATCCTTTGGCTATCAGAGCCTGTGGATCCTTCCCCAGTGCTCGAGAAACATTTGTTTCTCTCCATGGAGCTGGAGTTGCACAAGGACTGGGCGGGGGTGCTGGTATGACCCGAGCTTGCACACTGCGAACTGGTGGGCCTGCTCAACCTACACCCGGCCCGCCTCGAATTCTAGTTTCAAAACTTAACGGAGCCATTACTCCAAGAAACTGACGGGCTTGCCTTATTCTTCTCGTCCCGCCAGCCCGACCAGGCAGATATTCTAATGATGGCCTTGATTTTCGAAGTTGACGTGCTCCTCCACGACCGGTGCCTGCCATCCCAAGGCCTGGACATGACCTGCTGAGAATTCCACTGCAATTTCAGGGGACACATGACATGTGCCTGAGACGCTGGATCTCCTGGTCATGCTTCTGTAGCATGGCCAAGATCGGTTCCAGCCTGGTCTGGGTCTCCTTCATCTCTGAATCAATTTTCTCTCGGATCTTTACATACTCCATGACCAAGCTCAGCTCTAATGGGAAGTCCCCTGGCATGTTCGCAGAGATCGATGCCACGGCGCAGGCGTATCCGTTGCTGCAGAGCAGTGCCTGCTAGTTGCGACCCACGTGGTCCTTTAACATTAGTCATTTTCCTTACTCACTTCAACTGACATATAGCAATACAGCGGATCAGTATTTTGACCACAATGGGTCAGAAAGAGAAGGTGAATGCACCATTTTGTCTGGGTTCTGATGCTTTTCCGGGGGAGATCCAAGATATGAAGTGCACCCAACTCCAGCTCCTTGAAAACCGTGTTAGGGAATTGGATTTAGAACTGGATGCTGAGGGGGTAATTGAGAGGAGTTACCGGGATGTTTTTCCGGGAGAGATCCAAGATATGAAGTGCACCCAACTCCAGCTCCTTGAAAACCGTTTTAGGGAATTGGAGTTAGAGCTGGATGCTGAGGGGGTAATTGAGAGGCGTTACAGGGATTTGGTCACTCCTAAGGCTCAGGACAAGGGTAAATGGGTTACAGTTAGTGGAAGGAAAGGGTACAGTCAGTCAGTGCTGAGATCCCCTGTGGACATTCCCCTCAGCAATACGTATACCGTTTTGGATAACTGCTGGGGGGGGGGGGGGGGGGGGGGGGGGGATGACCTACCAGAGGAAAGCCATTGCAGTCAGTTCTCTGGCACTGAGCCTGCCACTGCTGCAACGAAGGGGAGGGGGCAGAATAGAAAAGTACTCGTGGTAGGGGATTCGATAGTTAGGGGAATCGAGAGGAGATTTTGTGGTCAGGATCTGAATTCCCGGAAGGTATGTTGCCTCCCTGATGCCAGGGTCTGGGACGTCTCCGATCGGGTGTATAAGGTTCTAAAAGGGGAGGGCGAACAGTCAGAAATCTTATTACATATTGGCACTAATGATATAGCCAGGAAAATGATCAAATATATAAAAAGTAATTTCTGGGAGTTAGGATGGAAGCTGCAAAGCAGGACGAATAGAGTAGTGTTCTCTAGTTTACTACTGGTGCCACGAGATAGCAAGGCGAGGAACAGGGAGCAGGTGCAGCTTAATACGTGGCTGCACAGCTGGTGTTGGAGGAAGGGCTTCTGAAATGAAGATAATTGGGATGCCTTCTGGGGAAGGTGGGACCTGTACAAGAAGGACGAGTTACATCTGAACTGGAAGGGGACCAATGTTCTGGGTGGAAGGTTTGCTCGAGTATTTCGAGAGGGTTTAAACTAGTATGGCAGGGGGGGTGGGAACCTGAGCTGTATACCGGAGGTGAGAGTTGATGCAGATGAGGCAATGGCAAGAGGTAGACCAGCTAGTGAGAAAGATTTTCCTGGGAAGGAACCAAGGTATCAGTTAAAGTGTGTTTGCTTTAACGCAAGGAGTATCGGGAATAAAAGTGACGAACTTAGAGCATGGATCAGTACCTGGTGCTATGATGTTGTGGCCATAACGGAGACATGGGTTTCTCAGGGGCAGGCATGGTTGCTGGATGTTCTAGGGTTTAGAGCAGTTAAAAAGAATAGGGAGGGGGGGAAAAAGGAGGGAGTGTAGCACTACTAATCAGAGAGAGATTATCACAGCTACAGAAGCTTCCATTGTCGAGGAAGATCTGCCTACCTAGTCAGTATGGGTGGAAATTAGGAAAAGCAAGGGAGCAGTCACCTTTTTAGGGGTTTACTACAAGCCCCCCAATAGCAGCAGGGAGATGGAAGAAAACATAGGTTGGCAGATTTTGGAAACGTGTGGATGTAGTAGGGTTGTTGTAATGGGTGACTTTAACTTTCCCAATATTGATTGGAACCTCCTTCGAGCAGAAGATTTGAATGGAGCTATTTTTGTAAGGTGTGTTCAGGAGGGATTCCTAACTCAGTACTTTGACAGGCCGACGAGGGGAGAGGCCATTCTCGACTTAGTGCTCGGAAACGAGTCGTGGCAGGTATCAGATCTGGTGGTGGGAGGCCATTTTGGTGATAGTGACCACAGTTAGCTGTCTTCCTGTTTGTTCTATGTAGTGTTTTGTGCAGTCCTTGCATGGGATTTTGTACACTCCATTTATTTTGCTCATGTTGGGTATCGGGTCCTTCGTTCTGGTGAGTTGCTGTCTGAGAGTGGCTGTTGGTTTGTGTGCTGTTATGAGTCCTAGTGGTCGCAGTAGTCTGGCTGTCAGTTCGGAAATGCTCCTGATGTATGGTAGTGTGGCTAGTCTTTTGGGGTGAGGCATGTCCTCGTTCCGTTGTCTTTCCCTTAGGCATCTTTTGATGAAATTGCGAGGGTATCCGTTTTTGCCGAATACCTTGTATAGGTGTTCCTCTTCCTCTTTTTGCAGTTCTGCAATATGCAAGGACTGCACAAAACACTACATAGGACAAACACGAAGACAGCTAACGATCCGCATCCATGAACACCAATTAGCCACGAAACGACACGAACAGCTATCCTTAGTAGCCACACACGCAGATAACAAGCAACATGAATTCGACTGGGACACCACTACCATTGGAGGGCAAGCCAAACAGAGAACAGCCAGGGAATTCCGAGAGGCATGACACTCATCCACAGACTCTATCAACAAACACATCGACCTGGACCCAACATACCAGCCACTACAGCGAACAGCTGGAACTGACAACCGGAAGCAGCAGAGGCAGACCACTATAAATGCCGGAGGAAACAGCACAGAAGCGCTTCACAGGAGGCTCCCAAGCACTAAGGATATCACCTAGACAGGGGACGAAACGTTTGCAAGGCAAATTCCCAGCTCGGCGAACAGAACCACAACAACGCAAAGGCATTTTACACTTACGTGTGGAATAAGAGAATGGTCAAAGAAAGAGTAGGGCCGATCAAGGAATTTGTATGTGGAGTCTGAGGAAGTAGGGGAAGTCCTAAATGATTTTTTTTGCTTCTGTCTTTATGAAATAAACGAACTTTGTAGTGAATGAAACCTTTGAAAAGCAGGTGTGCATGCAGAAATGGATAGAGATAGAAGAAGCTGATGTGCTGACAATTCTGTCAAACATTAAGATTGACAAGTCGCCAGGTCTGGACCAGATTTGTTCTCGGCTGCTTTGGGAAACGAGAAATGCCCTTGCTTCGCCACTTGCGAAGATCTTTGCATCCTCGCTCTCCACTGGAGTCGTACCTGACGACTGGAGAGAGGCAAATGTAATTCCCCTCTTCAAGAAAGGAAATAGGGAAATCCCCGGCAATTACAGACACGTAAGTCTCACGTCTGTCGTCTGTAAGGTGTTAGAAAGGATTCTGAGGGATAGGATTTATGACCATCTGGAAGAGCATGGCTTGATTAAATGCAGTCAACACGGCTTTGTGATGAGCAGGTCATGCCTCACAAACTTTATCGAGTTCTTTGAGGATGTGACTAGAAAAGTTGATGGGGGTCGAGCTGTGGATGTGGTGTATATGGACTTCAGCAAGGCATTTGATAACGTTCCCCATGGTAGGCTCATTCTGAAGGTCAGGAGGAATGGGATTCAGGGGAACATAGATGTCTGGATGCAGAATTGGCTGGCCAACAGAAGACAGCGAGTGGTAATAGAAGGAAAATATTCTGCCTGGAAGTCTGTGGTGAGTGGTGTTCCACAGGGCTCTGTCCTTGGGCCTCTATTGTTTGTAATTTCTTTTAATGACTTGGATGAGGGGATTGACGGATGGGTCAGCAAGTTTGCAGATGACACCAAGGTTGGAGGTGTCGTTGACAGTATAGAGGGCTGTTGTAGTCTGCAGCGGGACATTGACAGGATGCAGAGATGGGCTGAGAGGTGGCAGATGGAGTTCAACCTGGATAAATGCGAGGTGATGCATTTTGGAAGGTGGAATTTGAAAGCTGAGTACAGGAATAAGGATAGGATTCTTGGCAGTGTGGAGGAACAGAGTGATCTTGGGGTGCAGGTACATAGATCTCTTAAAATGGCCACCCAAGGGTTGTTAAGAAAGCACATGGTGTTTTGGCTTTCATTAACAGGGGTATTGAGTTTAAGAGTCATGAGATCCTGTTGCAGCTCTATAAAACTTGGAATACTGTGTCCAGTTCTGGTCGCCCTATTATAAGAAAGATGTGGATGCTTTGGAGAGGGTTCAGACGAGGTTCACCAGGATGCTGCCTGGACTGGAGGGCTTATCTTATGAAGAGAGGTTGACTGAGCTCGGACTTTTTTCATTGGAGAAAAGGAGGAGAAGAGGGGACCTAATTGAGGTATACAAGATAATGAGAGGCATAGATAGAGTCGATAGCCAGAGACTATTTCCCAGGGCCGAAATGACTAACACGAGGAGTTTTTAGCTGGTTGGAGGAAAGTATACAGGGGATGTCAGAGGCATGTTCTTTACACAAGAGTTGTGAGAGCATGGAATGCATTGCCAGCAGCAGTTGTGGAGGCAGTGTCATTGGGAACATTTCAGAGACATGCATACGGTCACAGAAATGTGAGTGTGCATACATGAGGATCAGTGCTCGGCACAACATTGTGGGCTGAAGGGCCTGTTCCGTTGTGTACTGTTCTATGTTCTATGTTCTATCTCTGTTCTATAATGCCCATAGTGTTAGGTGATGGGGTAAATGTAGGGGACTGGGTCTGGGTGGGTTGCTCTTCAGCGGGTTGGTGTGGACTTGTTGGGCCGAAGGGCCTGTTTCCACACTGTAAGTAATCTAATCTCAACATCAATGCCACCATTTGGTGACAGAGGATATATATTGTGGATGAGGTGAATGTTTTCTCTTTCAGCAGATAGCGGCGGTGAAGGAGGCCCAGGACCTCCATGTCCTCAACTGAATAGAGTGGGAAGGGGACTCAAAGAGTGGGAAGGGGAGTTGAAATGTCGGGCCACGGGGTGGTGTGGTTGATTGGTGCGGGTGTCCCAGAGATGTTCCCTAAAGCACTTTGCTAGGAGGCGCCTAGTCTCCCCAATGTAGAGGAGACTGCATCGGGAGCAACGTATACAATAAATGATATTATTTGATGTGCAAGTAAAACTTTGATGGATGTGGAAGGCTCCTTTAGGGCCTTGGATAGAGGTGAGGGAGGAGGTCTGGGCGCAGGTTTTACAGTTCCTGCGGTGGCAGGGGCAAGTGCCAGGATGGGAGGGTTGATTGTAGGGGGGCATGGACCTGACCAGGTAGTCACAGAGGGAACGGTCTTTGCGGTAGGTGGAAAGGGGTGGGGAGGGAAATATATCTCTGGTGGTGGGGTCTGTTTGGAGGTGACGGAAATGTCGGCGGATGATTTGGTTTATGCGAAGTTTGGTAGGGTGGAAGGTGAGCACCAGGAGCGTTCTGTCCTTGTTGCGGTTGGAGGGGTGGGGTCTGAGGGCGGAGGTGCGGGATGTAGATGAGATGCGTTGGAGGGCATCTTTAACCACGTGGGAAGAGAAATTACGGTCTTTGAAGAAGGAGGCCATCTGGTGTGTTCTGTGGTGGAACTGGTCCTCCTGGGAGCAGATCCGGCGGAGCCGGAGGAATTGGGAATACAGGACGGCATTTTTGCAAGAGGTAGGTTGGGACGGCTCAAAACATCCTCCCCCTCACCACTCCCCACCGCCAACCAACCACATCAAAATATCCCATGTGTACTGAGAACCATTGGGAATGTCAGGGAGCAGACCATCAGGGAGATGGAGCAACACTTCCCAAGTCTGAATGGGTTAGGGTAAACCCTCCAGAACGCACTGTGTCTCTAGGTTGGGTAATCCCTCTCCATTTCAGGAACATACTGCCTTCCATTCTTACTGAAAAAGCTGACAGGTTATACATTCCGTTATATTCCACTTGGGAAAGTATTATTCATTGACTTTACCTGTCCATATCAATTTGCAGACTCTCCGCATTCTCTTGATAATTTAATTTCTTGCTTACCTGAGTGTCATCACCAAACTTAGTAGCAGTACATCTGTTCTAACATCCTGATCACTGATATCGATTGAAAACAGTTGAGGACCCAGCACTGGTCACTGTGTGACTCCACTGGTTCCGTTCTGTCAAACTGATTAAGACTGATTTATCCGGAGTGCCTGCTTCCTGATAGATAACCAGTCCTCCCCCGTTCCTGTGGAGCACAGTCAAAGGCCTGAATAAGAAAGAGGAACTATTCAGCCCCTCAAGCCTGTTCCGCCATTGAATACAATCATGACTGATGTCATCGCTGGCTCATTTCCATTTCCCTGCCTGCTCTCCATATCCCTTCATTTACTCAACATCCCAGCATCCCCTGCACACTGGGATAGTGAACTGCACAGATTCACAACCCTTTGAGAGAAGTAAGTTCTCCTCACCCCTGTTTTAAATATGCTCTGCCTAATCTTAAAACCATGATCTCCTGTTCTAGTTTGCCCCAGATGAGGAAATATCCACTCCATACCGACATTGTCAATCACCTTTCACATCCTACAGGCCTCAATGGGGTCTCCACTCATTGTTCTAAACCTAGAGTCCATCGGTCTGAACTGCTCGAACTTTCCGTAACAAGTTCCAAATAATTTGATCTCCTTCTTTAATTCTCGTGCTGAATGGCCTCCTGTTATTCTAGTGTACCAATCTCTTTCAGTTCCTGTGTTAGCGAATTGAGGAGGTTGAATGGACTGATCATGTTGCTGCATAACAGGATACTGGTGCCTCATGGCCTACTCTGCGTGCAGTGTTATAGACTCGAGGGACTGATTGGCCTCCTCCTGACTGTGTATCAGGATTCAGGGGCTGAATAACCTTGTCCTGTTCTAGTGTAACAGGATCGAAGTCCTGAATACCCTTCTGCTGTTCCTGTGTTGCAGGTTGGAGAAACGGAATTGGCTCTGTAAGTGGCTTCTGCTGCTGACTCTTTCCGGTGTTCTATGCAAAAATAAGGTCACTTTTCATTCTTGTAAACTCTGATGCGTATTGGATCAACCTGATAATCCTTTCCTTGTAAGTTAGTTCGCTTCATTGCAGGAATCAGTTGAAGGAACCACTTCTGATCTGCTTCCAATATAGCAATATCCTTTCTTCAGTGAGGAGACTAAAGCTGGAGACACTACTCAAGATGTGATCTGATTATGATCCTGTACAACATCAGCAACACTTTACCAGTCTGCTGCTAGGTTCCCAGTCAGGTTAGAGCACGCTCAGCTGTCTGGGGGAATGCATAGCATTGTTGAACGATCATTGTCCTTTTCTACTCCACCAGCACAACGGGAGATCTGGTGAAAATGTCACAATAACACTTGAGAAGAATGAATGACGTGACGAGACTATCTCAACGTCCAAATAGCCTTCACCAAATATCTTCCCTGAATCTACCATTAATCTTCCAAGAGGCCACATAGCTCTGATTCCACAGAATCTTATAAGTCGAAGCTTAGAAACAACAAGGAGAAGCAAAGATTGATGGAAGTCATATGTCAAAGTGAAAGTGTCAAGACAAATGTTGGGTATGATATAAAACAGGAAATTAGATATCTAGGTTTGTGGGTACCGCAGTAATAATGAACAGTTTCAAGCTACATCTCAACTGCGGTAACCCACTTGAATAATAATGCTGGGAAAATGAATTTCATTAGCGTTTTTGAGATGGTTTCGTTTAACAGTATGTTGAGTACTGAGGTAGAGGTGAGGCTGTTTTGAAAAGGATATTATGTGATCAGAAGAGCAAATTGAAAACCCTGCTGAAAAGGAGGTTTCGGGAATAGTATTTATAATATATTGCATTTTATATGATGTCTGAAAGCAAACCAGTTATTTTTGAAACTGTGGTTATAAACCTGAGTATGTAATTCACGAAAATATGAGGCTAAAATTAGATTCAGTGAATTGGAGAAGAACATGAAAAAGATGTACTGGAAGACAGGCAATGGTTGTTTTTTAAATAACAGCCAGGGAATTCCTAGAGGCATGGCATTCAGCCACAAACTCCATCAACAAACACATCGACCTGGACCCAATATACCAACCACTACAGCGGACAGCTGAAACTGACAACCGGAAGCGGCAGGGACAGACCACGATAAACACCGAGGAAACATCAAAGAAGCGCTTCGCAGGAGGCTCCCAAGCACTGATGATGTCGCCTAGCTAGGGGATGAAACGTTTGCAACAAAAACTTCCAGCTCGGCGAACAGAACCACAACATAATTAAATGTTATTCTGCCTCTGAGGTTGTTCTGCTCAGATTTATTCCTGGAACAGTCGGATTTGGCTGAATTACCTTTGATTTTAGGCAGTAGTGAGATGCCAATGATTCCTTAACAGTAATCCTACATGAATGATAAAGATGACTGAACGGTTTTCACCTCTCATACATTGCTGCGAGAAGGAACAGGAAAGAGAGGGAGCAATAAGCAGTGGCTTCTCCAGCATGTTGCATTTTCTCCATCTCTGAGCAGAAATATACAATAATGTTATCTGACCACCAAACTGCGTGTCGCTCTGTGTATGTGTCTGAGCGTGTCTGTGTATGTCAGTGTGTCTATGTCTCTTTGTGGGTCTATGCGTGTCTGTGTGCATGTGTTGTCTGTGTGTGTGTGTCTGTGCGTGTGCATGTGTCTGTGTGTCTCTGTGTGCGTGTCTTTGTGCGTGTGTATTTGTGTATGTGCATCTGTGTGCGTGTGTGTGTCTGTGTGTGTGTGTCTGGGTGTGTGTGTCTGTGTACGTGTCTGTGTACGTGTTTGTGTATGTTTGCCGAATAGCAGGAGACAGCATTATCGAGGAGGGGTGTTTTTCAGACTGGAGGCCTGTTGTTATGGACTAGGCCAGACCACTCAAAATTTTCTTAACCAGGCTGCGCAGACTGTAACTTTGTAATTTGTTTCAGTAAGTGCACAGTGAAAATTATCAGGTTTTAAAACAGGCAAAAGAATTCACTAAACTACACAATGAAACACAAAGAACAGACTAAAGAACCCCTGCAGAACTCATTCTATTCAAACTAGACTTAATTAGTTGTTCTGGAAGCACACAACCATCCCAATAAGCAAACCCCCCTTAAGAACAGTGCAAATGGAACAAATGCTTAAAGGTTGATGCTAGAAGGGCAGAAGGAGAGAGAGAGAGAGCGAGAGTGCGAGGGAGAGAGAGAGAGAGAGAGAGAGAGAGAGCGAGAGAGAGAGCCTATCCACACAGCTGAACGACAAGCTGGTTCTGGACTGAACTGCTCACATAGAGAGCTGACCACTCCCTTTTGATTATACCTTTAATCACAAAACCGTTTAATCTCTAAACCAAGCCAATCACCTTGAAGCCGGGAACTATTTACGACCCTTCTGAAAAAAAAAATCAAGGACACAGTATCTTTGAGAAAAGGAAGCTTTTAGAGAAAAGGTACCAGCTTTGTGACACTGTGCACAGTGGTGTTCCACAGGGACTTGTGCTCAATGCATTTTTGTTTGACATTAAGACAAATGATTCAGATGAGAATAATAGAAGGCACGGTTAGAAAGATTGTGGATGAAATCAAGTTTGGCTATATAGCGGACAATGAAGATTAAACAGGGACCTAGATCAAATAGCTTGATGAATCTTAGAGTTGTACAGCACGGAAGCAAACACTTTTGACCAACTCCCGTCCATGCCAACCTGATTTCTGAAATTAATCGTGCCCTACTTGGGGTGGTGCAGTGGCTCAGTGCTACTGCCTCACAGTACCATGGACCTGTGTTTGATTGCTAGCTCAGGTGACTGACTGTGTGGATTTTGTACATTCTCGCTGTGTCTGCGTGGGTTTCCTCCCACAGTCCAAAGTTGTGCAGGTTATGTGAATAGGCCATGCAAATTTGCACATAATGTGAGGTGCATTAGTTAGGGACAAATGTGGTGAGATGGTTCTGGGTGGGTAACTCTTCAGAGGTTTGGTGTGGACTTGTGCTACACTGTAGCTAATCTAATCTATTTGCCAGCAATTGGCCCATATCACTCTAAATCCATCCTATTAATATACCCATCTGCGTGCCACTACGTCCGGCAGTTCATTTCCACTTTCTGAGTTAAAAAGTTGCCTCGAGGTCACTTTAAAATCTTTCCCCTCTCACATTAAATCTATGCCTACTAATTTTGGACTTCCAAACATGGGGAAAAGATCTTGACTACTCACCCTCTATCCATGCAATTCATGAATTTATAAACCTCTAGAAGGTGCAAATGCGTCTCCCACCCAAGGTCTGTGTTTCCGGGGCTTAAATTCTGAAATTCAAGACTGACACCTCTTCCATCGTGATCAAACGACAATTCTAAAATCATTTTAGTCAACGTGTTCAGACATATTAAAAAACACCTCTAGTAGGATTAGAACCTAGACTTTTGGGGCCAGAGGCAGGGACACTACCACCACCCCACAATAGACCCGAAAGTCACAACATTATTCTCCTGTGGTGTTTGTTCATCAGTCTGTTCTGACACGCTGCACCAGAACCTAGCAATATGGTCTCGAGCTAGGGACACTACTAGACAAGTTCAGGAATTGGAATAGAATCCAGAGCTCTGCCTCAGAGGCAGGGATACTACCGACTACACAAGGTCTAAACCATGCCCAAACTTTTAACTTTAAATGCCAGCTTTCAGATCGGTATGGATTCATTGAAATCTGGTTCTCTTTACTGAATTACCCAGTTAGAATAATAATGTTGTTAAAAATGCAAGGTACTTGCCTCAACTGTAGGATATCGAGTTTATGTGCTCTGCCTTCGAGATAAACTATGAATATCTTTAAATACTTGGCTATTGTTTCCAGTTGAAATAGCTATTATCTGTAGTCGCTGAAAATGTGTTGCTGGAAAAGCACAGCAGGTCAGGCAGCATCCTAGGAGCAGGAGAATCGACGTTTCGGGCATGAGCCCTTCTTCAGACCTCTCTTCCAGCTCCTTGGATGCTGCCTGACCTGCTCTCTTTTCCAGCAACACATTTTCAGCTCTGATCTTCAGCATCTGCAGTCCTCATTTTCTCCTATTATCTGTAGTCTGCAATATGAGGAATGAAATCCTGTAGACACACTCTGTACTGTG
Organism: Chiloscyllium plagiosum; assembly: GCF_037043375.1. Classification (NCBI taxonomy): domain Eukaryota; kingdom Metazoa; phylum Chordata; class Chondrichthyes; order Orectolobiformes; family Hemiscylliidae; genus Chiloscyllium; species Chiloscyllium plagiosum. The sequence goes on along the minus strand of NW_028270186.1, from coordinate 52,247,716 downwards.
AAGGAACTCAAATAGATATCAGTACTGAATATTAGAGACAAAGCCAGAGCAGACTTTCTGGCCTGAAACACCGATCACCGTTTCCCATCTCTAACGTGTGACTGCCCTCTTCCTGAAACCATTAAATGATACAAGGCAACTGATTCCTTTCCAGCCTTTCTTCCCCAGTATTATCATTCACTGGGCTAAAGAATTGTAGATGGAGTTTAATGTTGATAAATGCAATGTATTGTACTTTGGTAAAACAAACTAATAAAACAATTATACAATTAAATGTTGAGCCATTGGTAGTGTTGCAGAACAGAGCAACATAATTGTTTCAGACATAATTCTTTGAAGTGTTCTTCATACGTAGACAGGGTGGTTATGAAGGTGTTTCACCTGTTGGCCTTCATTATAGAGACCGAGAGTCATAGAGATGTACTGCACGGAAACAGGTCCTTTGGTACAACTTCTCCATGTCGACTAGATACCCTAAGCTAATCTTGTCAATTTTGCCAACTCTTGACCATATCCCTCTGAACCCTTCCTATTAATGTACTCATCCAGATGTCTTTTAAATACTTTAATTTGACCTGCTTCTGGCAACTCATTCCATACACATACAACCCTCTATGCATAAAAATTGCCCCTGAGGTCCCTTTTAAATTTTCCCCTTTCATCCTAAACCTATGCTCTCTAGTTGTGGACTCTCCCACCCCGGGGAAAAGACATTGTCTATTTACCCCATGCATGCCTCTCATGATTTTATAAACCTCTGTCGTTCACCTTTCAGCCTCTAATGATTCAGAGAAAACAGCCCAAGCCTATTCCGGCTCTCCCTCCAGCTCAAATCCTCCAGCCCTGGCAACATCCTTGTAAATCTTTTCTGAACTCTTCCAAGTTTCTCAACATCTTTCCGATAGGAATGAGACAAGAATTGTACGCATTATTCCAAAAGTGGCCTAACCAATGTCCTGCACAGCCGCAACATGACCTCAACTCTTGTACTCAGTGGTTTGAACAATAAAGGAAAGCATATTAAACACCTACTTCACTATCCTATCTACCTGCAACTCTACTTTCAAAGAAATATGAACCTGTACCCCAAGGTATCTTTGTTCAGCAACACTCTCCAGGACTTTATCATTAAGTGTGTAAGTCCTGCTCTGATTTGCTATTCCAAAATGAAGCACCTCGCATTTTTCTAAATATACCTCCATCTGCCACTCCTCAGTCCATTGGCCCACCTGATTAAGATTCCATTTTACTCAGTGGTAACGTTCTTAACTGTTCATTACACCTCCAATTTTGGTGTCATCTGCAAATTTACTAGCCATATTTCCTATATTCACATCCAAACCATTTATATAAATGACGAATAGCAGTGGACAGTCCTTTGAGTACAGGAGTTGGAGTGTTGTGTTCTGGTTGCACAGGACTTTCGTGAGGCATGTGCTGGAAGACTGTGTGCACTTCTGGTCGCCCTGTTATATAGAGAATATTATTAAGTTCGGGATAGTTCAGAATAGGTTTATCAGGATGTTGCTGGGAATGGAGTGTTTGAATTATAAGGACAGGCTCAACAGACTCAGACATTTTCTACTGGAGCGTAGGAGGCTGAGAGGTAACCTTGTAGAGGTTTATAATATCATGAACGTTATCGATAATGTTGAATATTAGGTCTCTTTTCCCTCGATTGGGAGATTATTTTAAGATAAGAGGACGAAGTGTCTTAAAAGACATAGCGTCATAGAACTGTATAGCGTGGAAACAGACCTTTTGGTCCAACGTGTCCATGACAACCAGATAGCCAAAATTATTCTCATGCCATTTGCCGGCATTTGGTCAATTTCCATCTAAACACTTCCCATTCATCTGTCCATCCAGATGCCTATTAAATGTTGAAATTGTGGCAGCCTCAATACCTTCCTCTGGCAGCTCATTACACACGGACAATCCTCTACATGAAGATGTTGCCCATTAGAACCTTTTTTTGTCTTTCCCATCTAACCTTAAACCTTTGCCACCTAGTTTTTTACTCCACTACTCTGGGGAAAAGACCTTGGCTATTCACTCTATCTGTTGCACCCATGATTTTACTAACCTCTAACATCAACCCTCATCCTCTGATCCTCCAGGAAAAACAGGCTCAGCCGATTCAGCCTCTCCCTCGAATTCAAACCCTTCAACCATGGCAAAATCAGCGTCAACCCTTCTCGAACCCTTTCAACTTTCACAACATCCTTCCTACAGAGCAGGGAGATCAGAATTGCATACGGTATGCCAAAAGTGGCTGAACCAATGTCCTATACAGTCGCATTCCAGTCTCCTAACGCATATACACAATACACTGACCAATAATATATCAAATACTTTCTTCACTGTCCTATCTACCTGCAAATCCACTTTCAAGGAACTATAAACCTGTGCTCTGAGGTCACTTTGTTCAGCAACACTCCCCAGTAAGTGTATACGTCCTGCCCAGATATGCCTTTCCAATGCAGCATATCACAATTATCTAAATTAAACTCTGTCTGCCACTCCTCGGTCCATTGGCCCATCTGATTAAGATCCCATCGTAATCTGAGGTAACCTTCTTTGCTGGCCACTACACCTCCAATTTTGGTGTCATTTGCAAACTTACTAACTTTCCTATGTTCATATCATGATCATTTATATTAATGACGAAATGTAGCGGACCCAGCATCGATCCGTGTGGCACTCCACTGGTCACAGGCCTCCAGTCTGCAAAACAACCCTCCACCACTACACTCTGTCCTCTGCCTTTGAGCCAGTTCTGTATCCAACTAGCTAATTCTCCCTGTATTCCATGTGATCTAACCTTACTAACCAGTCTCTATGGGGAACTATGTCGAATGCCTAACTGAAGTCCATATAGATCACATCCAGCATTCTGCCATCATCAATCCTCTCTGTTACTTCGCAACAAAAAATATATCAAATTAGTGAGACATGATTTTCCACGCAAACCCCATTTCACTATCCAGATAAAGGGTATTTGCCCAGAACGTCGATTTTCCCGCTCGTCAGATGCTGTCTGACCTGCTGGGCGTTTCCAGTACCACTCTCATCTAGACTATGATCTCCAGCATCAGCAGTCCTCAATTATGCCTATCCCTAATCAGTTCTTGCCTTTCCAAATGCATGTAAATCCTGTAGCTCATGATTCCCTCCAACACCGTGCCCACCATTGATGTCAGGATCCCCAATCTATAGTTCTTGGCTTTTTCTTTCCATTTTGTTTAATAGCAAAACGTTAGTCAAACTCATGACTTCCAGCATCTCACCTGTACCTATTGATGATGATGACAACGTCTCAGCAATGGACCCAGCAATCACTTCTTTAGCTTCCTACAAATTTCTTGGGTCCCCCTGATCACGACCCTATGAGGTGATTCATTTTTTTAGACAGCATGTGGTTCGTGTAGGGAATGAATTTCCTGAGGAAGTGATGGATTTTGGGTAAAGTTATAATTTTTAAAACGTTTTGGTAAAGTACAAGAATAAGAGAACACTTTGACAAATCTGGGCCCAGCGCAGGCATTGGGAATGATTTAGCTTCGGATGATGGTCAGCATGGACTGGATGGGCCGATAGGCCTGCATGCAAATACCCTGTGTAACTCGATGAGTCTGTGTGTGTTTGTATGTCCAAGTATGTGTCTGCATATTTCTGTTGGTGTTTGTCTATTCCTGTGTGTCTGCATATGTCTCTGTTAACCACTGTGTGCATGTCTATCTCTCTCTGTGCTTGTTACATGTGTTCCTGCATTAGTGTGTGGATCTCTGTCTCTGCATCTCTGTGCAATGGGAACTCTTCTTGTTTTTGGTGTGAATCACTGAAACGGGGTCAAAATCACTCTTCCTTCCTCTCCCTTTCCCTCTTTTCTTTAAAGTGATACAAGCCCACACTCTGCTCGTCTGGTTTAGGTCTTTTCAATCCTTTCTCAAAGGTAAGATTACTTGTAAGAGTAAAACATTAATAATTCCAAGTTAAAGGAAGTGCATTAAAATTAATCTCATTGCCTTGGAAAACGGCTCACTCGGAATTGCTTGGTTATAATTACAATGGAAATATGCTTTAATGCGTATTCTGTGTGTTGGAAATACTACCCAGTGAAAAACCATTTCTACATTGCAGAAAGAGCGCAGACATTTCTCCACATGAACGTGTTCCACTCTGAGGGCCTAAGTGCAATGACAATCCTCTCCAAACCAACCTAGTCTGTGCATGTGCGTGTGCGTGTATGTATGTTTGCGCGTGCATGTATGCGCCTGTGTGCATGTTTGGTGAAATCAAAGTTCAGGTTGGATTGTGCTGTGAGCTGCTGCCCTCCCTCTCTCCCTCTCAGACTGAATCCCTGGTCGTTTACACACTTCACACGATTACAGTGGGGTGGGGCATCGGGGTGGGGCGTGTGAAACAGAGATTGACAACAACAGAAATCTCAGCAGCTCTGGAAGCATCTTTGGACAAAAATGAAAGTTGACGTTTTGGATCGAGTGACCCTTACTCAGAACTCATATCGGGGGATATTACATCACTTTAAACATCACAGAGACTGCCAGACCCGCCCCACACAGATACACACACGAATACAGACACATAGAGGCACTCACTTTACATTGACTGTAATACAGACATGGAGAGTGTGTCAATATTTCACTCGCTCTGTCTGGTGTGTGTCATTATTTTTGGGTGGAGTGTGACTGTAGGACAATTTCAATATTTGCAGATACCAAACCTGAAAGAATTGTAAAGTTTGTTGAGGATGGTGTGGAACTCCAACAGGAAAGTTATATGTTGGTGTAGTGTTCAGGTGTATGACAGATGAGGATCAATGCAGCGCAGTGTGAGGTGATGCTCTTGAGTAGGAAGGACATTGAAAGACAATATAAAACAGGTTGTACCGTTATAAAGGAGGTGCAGGAACAGAGGGCCCAGGGTGTATATGAGAACCGATTATTGAAGATGTCAGGACAGGTGGGGAGAGCAGTAAATCTCACAGATTAGTTTTAGCATCTGAACTGTTTACAGGAGGAGGTCAACGAGGGAATTTCTATGCTCCCTTCCTGAGATGTGATGGAGATGATGTGATGTGAGTCCACCTTCCTGCCCACCGAGACCGTGGGGATTCCATTTGTACCAGCTCGACACAAAAGGGAGATGGCATCAGGGCCACGGCTTCTAATTGTGCCGGGAGGGTAAACGGAACTGACAGTGAGTTTAAAGTGAGAATTGCCCTTCACTGAATATTGCTCCTTACTCAGTAGGTGGGACGTGGATAGTTCAGAATTTCCACATGAGGCTTGGTCATTTCTGCCTATTCCAGGCTGTTTCGCCTGGAATGGGAGAAAGGGAGGGAGGGAGGGTGGGAAGGTGGGAGTGAGTACCCCTGTTGTTAGTGCTGGTGTAGGTGGGGGGAAATATGGTGAGGTGTCTGGAGGGAGTCAGTCCACAGTGGCATATCCATGCAATGTTATTAGTGTGTGCGTGTGACGGGGGAGGGGGGGGGGGATAATGGGGGGGGGGGGGGGGGGGAGAGAGAGAGAGAGAGAGAGAGAGAAGCTGTTGCAAGCAGCAGTGAGAGTGGTGGAGCAAGAACGTTGTTCTGGGTCGCTGCTGCAACAGATATACAGTGAGTGTGAGGGAGCAGAGAGAATTCAGTGACCCTTATCCTGAAAGAACGAGGCAGGTTATTGATGGTTGTGCTGTATTGCTGGGCATTTCTTCAGACCGCAGGTACTGCACTGAGCTGGGTGGTGAGCTCAGACCATTCCAGGTGTGTCTGATAGTGTGAGCCCCTTCTGAGAAGAGAATGGTTCCCCTCTGTACTCGTCAATCCACCAGGACCTCCGTGCCACTGTCGTCAAACCGGGCTGTAATTGCCCCTTATCTGCCATGCTCGGGGTAAACTGTACAAAGCAGCTCCGACGTCAAAAAAGCTCAACTGTGTGCCCACTGGCCTTTTAAAGATGGCACCAGTGCCAGGAATAACATAATATCCAAGGGTATCAGTGCGATGGTGAGTACCTCCAGCCGTGATGGGTGGGAGAATAAGGCTGATATTCAATGATAGAGGCACCATGGGGTGGGGGAGGTAGTTAATAAGATGATTTCGATAAGGTAGCAGCAAGAAACGAGCTCGACCTTGTGCAGACAATCCCTCTGTCACACTCAATGAAAATGGTACTGAGATAATTTATTGTTCGATTCAGCCCAATGAGACGAAGACACTGTTGAGCCCCATCCCAGTTACAACGCTGCAGCTGCTTGACCAATGCTCTCCATCACAGATAAGGAGCTGAACGTCACCTTCCCCTTGGGAAATATGGCAGGGCAGGAGACTGAGGTATCAGTGAGGAAGCACTTTTGGACACATAATCATAATTCTACTAGTTTTAAAATAGAGATGGAAAAGGACGAACTGGGTTTAAAAAATAATGCTCTAAATTGGAGGAAGGCCAATTTTGATGATATTAGCAAGAACTTCCAAACGGGTTTGGAACAAATATTCGCAGTTACGGGGCCAGCTGAGAAAGGGAAACCTTCAAAAATGAGATGTCAAAATCACAGAGACAGTCTGTCCCTGTTAGAGTGAAGGGTAAGGCTGGTAGGTGTAAGGAATGCTGGAGGACTGCAGAAATTGAGTGTCAGGTTACAAATAAAAGGGAGGCATATGTCAGGTACAGAGAGAGAGAGAGAGAGAGCAGGAGTCAAGGTTTTTTTCAGTACTCAATCACGGGTTGCGGTTATCACTAGTTGGGCCTGCATTCATTACCCAACACAAACACATTGTTGTCGGTCTGGAGTCACATGTAACCTATGCCGGGTAAGGAAGCAGTTTGCTTCCTTCAAGGCCATCAGCGAACCTGATGGGTTTTTCCAAAAATCGAAAATGGATTCATCATCGTCATTTGGCTCTTAATTCCAGATTTAAAGTGACTGTCGAGAAGGGTCTAAAGCCAGTAATAGTATACATAAGAGGGAAATCCGGAGGCCATAAAGGGGACATGAGATAGTTCTGGCAAATAGGGTTAAGGAGAATCCA